>NW_020837949.1:4917625-5097365 GCF_003676395.1 Aethalodelphis obliquidens | reverse complement strand
GAGGGGAGGGGAGGGGAGGGGAGGGGAGGGAGGGAGGGAGGGAGGGAGGGAGGGAGGAAGGAAGGAAGGAAGGAAGGAAGGAAGGAAGGAAGGAAGGAAGGAAGGAAGGAAGGAAAAGAAAGAAAAAAATTTTTTTTTCAGTTTCAGAGAAAAGACTAAGCTTGTTTCACACACATACCTCTCACTCACATCATAAAATAGACACTGGGCAAACAGTACTCATATATACCTGAATGATCAACTGATTTTGCAAGGTCGTCTGAAATTATTCCAAGAATGTCATCATCTGTGTTTAAGACTTCGGAAATATCGGCTAAGGGATCATCAGCAGTGCCTAAGCGCAGTAAGTATGTTTGTAAAGTGTCAGTATTTTCCTAGACATTAAATTCTAAAACTCACTCATTCAACCATTTACTAAATATCTAGAATACAGCAGATACTGAGGTAAGTACTAGAGTCATAAAAAGTTTATTACTTCTAAAGTAAGGAATTTTTCATAGAAAAGGCACTCCAACATTTTCAGTAACAAAACATTAAAAATTAAGACTTTTGTTTTTGTGACTACTGTATATTAACAATAAAATAAAATTTAAAATAAAACCCACAGGCAATAAAAGTGAAACAAAGCAAAAAATTAAGAAAGTGGCATCACTAAAAATGACATCTGGAAAACACTCCAGAAGATAAATAAAATATTAAAGGCAAACCTACTGTTTAGAAGTTCCTTGTAAAGTATAAACCAGATACCATCTAGTTAAATGCCTACTTCCAGCTTTACCCTTAACACTGATTAATTCACTTATTTATTCAAGAAAGTGTTTGAGCACCCACAGAATTATGTCTATGGATTATGTTAACAGGCACTGGTCCAGCCACTGGGAATACAGAAGTGACTAAAACAAAGTGCATGGCCTCCAGAGCTTACTTTCGCAGAGGGAGTCTGACAGTAAATAAATGACAGCAGTGTAAGTGCTATAAAGATAAGCAATAAGGAAAGAAGGATCCAGAATAAGATGTGGAAATACTGTTAGATATTAGATAAAGTGGTCAGGGAAGGCCTTTTAAAGGTGGTTACCAAGCACAAATCTAATAAACAAGCTACGGGAGCATATGCCCTAAAATGGAGAGAGTACCTCAGGCAAAGGGAAAAGCAGATGCAAAGACCAGAGCAGGAAGAGTTTTGTCAAGACAAGGGGCCAGTGCTTGCGGTAAGAAAGGGAAAGAGTGGTAAGAGATTGAAAAGGCAGTTAAGCAAGATTATGGATGGTTTTACAAGTCAAGGCGAAGACTGAGCTTTATTCTGAAGTATAAAGTACAGCTGACCCTTGAACAACATGGGGGTGAGGGGCACCGACCCTCCACACAGTCAAAAATCCGAATATGACTTGTGGTCGGCCCTCCCTATATCCTCATTTCCACCTCTGCAGATTCAGGCAGCCAGGGATGGTAGGACTCCTGTACGTATCAGTGGAAAAAATCCTCATATAAGTCGACCCTCGCAGTTCAAACCCCTGTTGTTCAGGGGTCAACTGTATAATGGGAAGTTGCTGGAAGACTGCCAGAGGAGGGTGTGACTGACATCTTACAGGGAAATGCTGGTTGCCAGGCGCAGAACCGACGGGGGTGGAGGAGGGGGTAAGGCATGTTGGCAAGAGGGGAGATGGATCAGTCAGCAGGCCTTGGACGGGTCTAAGTGAGAGTTGGTACCAGCCCACAAGACTGTGGTGGGAGGGTGAGGTTAGGAGTGGTCGGCTTTGGGATATCATTTGAAGGCAGAGGCAAACTTGCGGAGATATCAGATGTGGAATATGAGATAATGAAGAGTCAAGGAGAACTACCAGGGTTTCTGGCCTAATCAAGCAGGAAAATATTTAGGCTACCTTTAGAAACTTTATTAGTCATTTAAGTTAAGGGATATCTGAATATTTTTATCCATTTGGACTATACTTTTACTTAAGAAAAAAAAAGGATTCATATTTAGAATGGATAAACAACAAGGTCCTACTGTATAGCACAGAGAACTATATTCAATATCCTATGATAAACCATAATGGAAAAGAATATTTTAAAAATATATATGTGCATAGCTGAGTCACTCTGCTGTAAGGCAGACATTGGCACAGCATTGTAAATCAACTATACTTCAATTAAAAATTTAAAAAAAAAAAAGGAGAGGAGGGGAGGACATAAAATACTCCAGATTCTAGATCAAATATTTCTATGAAAATAGTCTTGTCCCATTAAACGTATACTTCTCAAATAGAATTCAGACATACATAAAAATATAATTTTTTAAATTGAGCTAAAGTAAATTCTGTATGCCCAAATATTTGTGAAGTTTTTAAGAAATCAAATTATTTCAATAATGTATTCTCTAGAAAACAGTACACTTGAAAGAAAAAAAATTGGGGGATAATTGTTCCAGGGTTAAGGTTTGCGGGCTTGTTTGTTTTAAACCAATGGAATTCTACTAAACAAATTACAACCAGCGTTTTTTAAAGGACCATGTTTTAAAAGTTCTCCTCTACCTGAAGAAATTTTGTATCTTATCAACAAATTATTAAAACTGATGTAATGGACTACATTGAATAAAGTATTTTTAAAAAGGAAGCCATTACTTTTGAATTTCCATCATCGTGGCAAGAGAGTGGTTCGACTGCACAGGACATTATATTTAACCTAGGTTTTGAAATGTGTATTACTCTAGTCCTCTACATTTTGGCTTTATCATTAAAGTATTCTCTCTTCAGGAGTTCTGTGGAAAAAACAACTTCAAATAAAGGAAACAGGAATAAAAATAGTGTACAGCAATGTCTTTCCAGTCACAATATGTCTCCTTCCAACCTCAGTTCTTTTCCTTATAAAAACTCAAGGGCAATTTCCTTCTATGTAAGTCTTTAAATGGCTAGTCAAGACTTTTATAAGATAATCCTTCAGAGTAAGACATCCTTTGAAGGGCCGACAAGTCTTTCACTATGCATTATTTTAACAACATATTAACATGGGATCAGAGCAGGTAAGTACTCAAAACAACAACTAAAGTAAAATGATCTGCTAACATTAAACAAAGAGCATGGCCTTTACTCCCATGCTGGGTGCATTCAAATAACAAGGGGATAAGATTGCTTCTAATTATTTCAAGAAGTTAAAATAAAAAATAAAAGCCTGTATTTCCATCCAGGATAGTGGTAAGTTAATGAAGCTGTAACTACTTAATATATCAAAAGTCATCTTTCAGTGGAAGGCTGCTGCCTTAAGATTGTTTTCCAAACTGAGTTTATAAGATTAAAGGAGTAATAAATGTAATTCAATGGCAAAAGGAAGCCTGTCAGAAGAACATTAAATTTCTAATTGAAAGCGAGATAAAAAATACAGAAGTGGAGGAAAAACTTTGTGATACCTAACTAGTTAAACCTCTGAGAGCCTTGCTGACGTTAATATTAATAAACATTAAGCTCTCATACCTTTCTCTGATTCTAGGTAGTCCCCATATTCACTATAGCTAGGGCAGTGGGTCTCAATAGGGGACAGTTTTGCAGAGACATTTGGCAATATCTGGAGACATTTTTGATCATTATGACATCATAAGGACAGAGATGCTGCTAAATATCAGGACAGCCTCCCTCCTCCAACAAAGGTTTATCTGGCCCAAACCCTCAGTAGTGAGAAACTGATCTGAAATATATTTCACTTTGTTATCACAGTGGAACAGCCAGTTCCCAGCTACAGCACTCTTTTCCTCTTCTGAATTTCTTGGGGCTATGTAATTAACAAAAATCTACCTAAGTTGAAGACTATTATATTTATAACTCACCAACTATGGCCTAATTACACTCCCTTACATTACCCTCAGCAAACTGTAAACCAAACATTTTCCTTCGCCACTCACAGGAGTTGATTTAGTGGTTGTTACACAGATAAACTTATTTGATAAATCTTATAGACCTGGTACTTCAATAAAGTTAATTTTTAAAATGCGTATGAGGCCAAACTAAAGCATTTCAAAGGTTTGATTAAAAGGAAGATGAATGTAATGCGATAAAGAAAAGTTTGTCACTGATTCCACATACCGTGAGTTCCAGGTTTTGCTGGAGTTGAGGATGAACTAAGTAGTGGATCTAAGGAAGGATCCAAGAAATTTGTGTTCATGTTTGTTTTGTAAGAAAGCTGAGCTGTATCTTCTGATAGATTATCTAAACTTAGTCTGTTTTGTCTAGTTGTATCTAGAAGATCTTTTCCGAAGAAAGCTTCCTAGATAAAGATAAGCACATATGAGAACAATTGACTTAGTTATAAAATTCTAAACTGAGAACAGATAATTCTGTCATCATTTTGATAAGAAGGCAGAAATAACAGAAAAGCTTAGTATTTAACAATATAAAAATTGAATATAGAAATATACAAATAATTATAGAGATAGCCTGTCAATTCTTTTATATGAAGAATTGACCGGAATTTTAAAAATAAGGTTTTTTGGGTTTTTTTTTTTTACAAGAATCAAATAAAATTATGCAAATAAAACCACACAATTCTGTCACATATGTTTCTACCAACTGCAGTATAATAATTCGATACTCCCAGATTAGATTACAATTAAATTTAAAAATGGATAAATTTGTAACAGTGTGGCACCTTAATTCATATTATAAGAAAAACTAAAACTTCATGAATATTATTAATATTTATAGATTATCTACAGAGGATAGCACAAGGGTTTGATCTACAGCTTTAATATTTATATACTTCAGATAGATTTAGTATTCTCATACTAATGCATACAACCATATTAAAGACTTCACATGCTATAAATCTGAAAGAGGGTTTTTATAGTCATTTTAAACAAACTATGTGTACAAAATGTATGGCTATTAAAGGCTATGGCTTTTTATCCATTTACTCATATTAACTTTTCTCCATTTCAATATACTTGCTCTACTGTAGAGACCACTCTTTCAAGCTGGGCTCCTTACAGCTCTAGATCTCCCCCAAACTTCTCAAGCATCAATAAAGAGAACAAAAGGAAGCACTGGGGACCCCCTTCACTTACTTCAACCCCAAAACTCTATTGTCTACAATGTGGTCTGCCTGGAAAGGGGATTCTTGGTGGAGGGCAATTTTGCAGTAACTACCAACATTTAATACACTCTTGCCAAAGACACATACACAAAAAAGGTTCACTGCAGCATTTTTTAGTAATACCAAAAAGAGAAAACAGACTCAATGTCTGTCAAAAAGCATATGACTAAATAAATTATAGATATCCATACTATAAAATACATCAATTTTTAAAAAGGATGTAGAATTATGCAGTCAAAAAAAAAGAAGCTCTAAGATACAGTATTAAAAGAAAGCAAGTTGAGTGATATGTCCAGCAAAACATAAAATACAAACCAAGACTATACAAAAATAAATTATTTTAAAAGTTCTGAAAGGATAAACACCAAGCTGTTAACTTTTGAAAAGGGACAGGGGAGGAGGTATGTGAAGTCTGGTAGAGGCGATGAATATTTGATTTGAAATTTTCACTTTTTTTAAATGAAGAAGTTATTTCACTATGAAAAAGAAATTTGAAAACCCACAAATATAGAGCACTGGGCAGGAGATGATTTGTTTCTTATACTGGCAATGCTTTTATCATTAGGAAAGCATCTTAGAACTTTATAGATCATTTATTTAATGCCTTCAGTATAAATCTGAGAAATCTGAGACCACCATTAGCAAGAATTTTTTCCTAATATGACCCATGATGAATTTAGTGGTATTTATCAAAAACTGTTACGTTCTTACTACTTTGGCGGCTTTTTGTTTCCTGCAGTTAACGTAAGGGAGTGGCTCCACCTGGTTTGTGACTTAATAGTGTTCGGTGATGACCAGAACCTGGGGACTTCAGATCTACTACAGGGGTTCCTATGGCCATGTGGTACCACCAGCTCTTAATAGGCCAGGTAACTATTTCTACTGGGTGGATTATACAATTATTTATAGTTTATCTTGACACTGTTGTGATTAATAAAGAAAAGCTAGAAAAACACTGTTACTGAATTCCTGGCGGGTTTTCATCACTATATATTATGTATGCCCCACCCCACCCCTGAACAATGGCGAAAAAAAATACAATTGCTATCACAAGATGTCCAAGAAATAGTACTATCACAAAAGGTTCCTGCACATCAAAAAAGCTATATATTACTGATGGACAACAGGGGAATTACACCTGTACACCAAAAGAAACAATCCCGATCAACAGATTTAGATCACAGCAGTAATCAGGAAATCAGATCCACTATTTTTAAAGGCTCTTTTGCAAAAGTATGAAATGGTCAGTTTTCATATCAATACTTCCATTAAAAAGCTAAAGAAAGCTTCCTAAATGTACATTACACTTTACAGAAGGGTCAACAGGAGGAGGGGGGCATGCCATCTACTCAATACTCCCAGGAAGGACTATTAAGATGGGAGGTGAAGGGCACAGGAGACAACACAAAGGGTGCAATTAAATATAATCTAAACAATAAATGGTTCTATTTCCTGAACAATAAAATTACTGTTACATATTTTTTAAAGGTACAAAGCTAGAATGAATAGGTATGTGAAGGGAATAAGGGGAAAATAAAACATTTATTAAAGATAGATAAAATGTAAGGTGCAGAGTTAAGCACTTTACATCCACAATTCTTATTTCATCTCTCAACATTTCTGTACAGTAGGTATTACCACAATTTTATAGATGAGGAAACTGGGGCACAGAGTTGTTAAATAAAACAAAATCACATAGCTAACTGGTAGCAATAGTGGCATTCAAACCCAGGGCTCTGACTTTAAAGACTGCACTCTTTAAAATGGACACTGCCCTTACGATGTTAGTTGTCTAACAAAAATTCACTCATAAATATTATTATATACTTAAGGTACTTATGCTTTAAAGTCTTATTTGATAAATATAGAAGACATTTTAGTCAAATGAATATTTGAATTTTACACTTCTAATTACTAAAAAAATTGAGGAAGCTGTATGTTAATTGAAAGGAAATGCCTTTAAAACCAATTAAATTAGTAATAGCTAATTGGAAAATTAAGGTTAAAAAAAAACATTACAACTCAAGCAATGAAGAGCTATCTATGTTCGCCATAGCTGTGTGGGAGGGACAGATCAGATGGACACTCAATGACAGTCTGATCCAATTCAATTTCTACACATGAAGGAAGAGAGGCCAAGGAAGGATGAATTACATGCTCAAGAATCTAGAATGAGCTATGGCTGAGCCAGCCTTTACAGCTCAGTCCTATTTCTGATATAGGGTTCTTTCCAATGTACCACATGGCCTTGAACTCTTCTGAGACTTAATGTTTACAAGATGAACTAGAAGGATTTCTATTTACATCTATCAAACAATTTCTTCATATTGAGGGATATTTTCCTGATGTATATTTTAGAAAACAAAAACAGTTCAGCCTAAACCTTTGGTTCACTAGGCCTCTAAAAGTGGTAAATATTATGAAAGCTGCAATTCTGGCAGCTAAAAACCCATCATCATTCAGTGAACATAATTACTGTAACCCGTACTAGCAAAGGAAGCTGTCCACCAGACTTGCGTTTGCAGAGCACACAGGTATAACTGGTTTGGAAGAATGAGCTTTTCCCAGCCAAAGAGTTCTTGTGTTTCTTATGAAATTTATAAATGAAAAACTGGGATTAAAAAAAGAACTTTGTAAAAAGTATCAAAGCACAAAGAAGATAAATGTAATGTTTAAGAGGCTCTGGAAGATAAAAAATGGCATTTATGATGACTGATTAAAACATGTACAAAAACAACGAAACTCTTTTTCAAAACTCGATACATCACTTTACGTTTCTTTCATTAACAAATAAATAATATAAAGCAAAATATTACTTGTAAATAGGCAGGGAAAATTTCTTCAAGCTTATTTTTCCTTTTTCGGTATCTCTTCTTTATTTTTTCAGTGTTTTCAGTAACAGAAACAGATTCATCAACTAGAGTATCTGGTAACTGCTCACTCCAGCCTGAAACAATAGTCACATTTATAAATATGTGGTATTTAAAATTTTCAGATAAGCCCACCAAAAGTAATTTTATAACTTACCAACATACAGTTCCACATAAACAAGCTTTTTCCTTTTTCTTTCAGTTTTATTGAGATATAACTGACATACAACTAAGTTTAAGGTACACAGCATAATGACTTGACAAATTACCTTTTTCATAAAAAGGCCTCAAAGTAAGTTTATTAATTTTTAAGTATCATAAAAAATTCATTTCATGTCTACTTATTATCAGCATGCTTCCCATTGTTTCTTAATGAGTATTTTCTTCTTCACAAAGTAGAAACTTGATTTTTTTAATGTTGACATTTTGTTAAAGATTAAAAGAAGGAAAATACATACTCAATGCTAATGAGTATGGATAAATGGCTACTCGAACACTACTAAAGGGAATTTAGTGGGTACAACCTTTTGCTAGAGTTTATTGGGACTATCTAACAAAAGTCTTTTAAAAAATGTGTGTCCTTCAATCCAGCAATTCAAGTTCAGGGATTTACTGCAAATTAGGTATCTGGAGTACATACATATTGTGATAATATATGACTATCTATGAATATGATAATAAATATGCTATGAATGCTCAAATTTAAAATCAAAGAAATGCGAAAATCCAAAATGTTGGACTATGAACTTAGCAATAAAACAAGTACACCACTTAAAGCAGGTAAGCAAGCAATCAAATGATACCCTCACATACTTTAGGCAAAAGGCACATGCCTTCTGAAAATCAGTGTGGGCACTTTTGTTGCCAGACTACATAGGTGGACTGAAAACAACTAAACATAGTGGATAAACATTTTCTGAACATTTTTTAAAAAATACAGCAGTAGTGCTTCCCTGGTGGCGCAGTGGTTGAGAGTCCGCCTGCTAATGCAGGGGACACGGGTTCATGCCCCGGTCCGGGAAGATCCCACATGCCGCGGAGCAGCTGGGCCCGTGAGCCATGGCCGCTGAGCCTGCGCGTCCAGAGCCTGTGCTCCGCAACGGGAGAGGCCACAGCAGTGAGGGGCCCGCGTACCGCAAAAAAAAAAAAAATACAGCAGTCATCGAAACAGAAAATAAAGAATTCTCCAAGACCAAAAATTAAGGTAAAATAGGAATCACAGAAATAAGCAAAGAACTAAATAAAGTTCTCTGAAATTTTGCTAAAATCTAGTGACCTTGAACTCCAGTTTTCAGAGCCTTATGAGGAATGGGGAATAGAAGACAAAGCCTACAGCTTCTTCCCAAGGTGTAGAGATTAACCAGAAGCTGTCTGTATAAAGGGGGGACCCTGAAGGACTCCACACCAGGGCTGGTTTAACAAGAAACACACCCTCCCGTTCCCCTGGTCCTCCACACATCACTCACCACCACCACCACCACCCCCGCCAACCTGACAGCAAAGAAAACTGCTTGTCATCTCGTCACTGAATAAGGTGCTGGGTAGAAAGGCAAAAAAATGAAAATCTTCCCGGAGAGTTCATAAACTCAGTACAGCCCTGATATGTAAGAAATATGAATTTATATAACATAGGTGGACCAAAAAACTTCAAGCTAAGAATTTAGCTTAAAGGAGTCCTAGGGGAATAGCACCTCATGTTCCTGGCAACAAATATTCTCTGAAGTAACCAACCTTCACTTCAGTCCTCAAGAAGTTCAGAGAATGTTCTAAAGAATATGAGCTCACAGTTTAAAAAAAATTTTGTTGCTGTTTAATGTATATGTATCTATCTCACACCATAAACACAACGAAATGAGGCACTAGGAGACAGGGCCAGGAGATACAGAGCAGAATCAGATATGCAAAGGTTTTAGAAATGTTATATTCTAAATCAACTAAAACTGGGAGGAATAAGCTGTAAAAAGAAGCTACAAAGTGTTAAAATATCAAAAAAAGTAGTTTAGAAAAGGAAAAATGCATAATAAATTAAAAACTCAGTGGATGACATTGGATGACACAAACGAAAAATACTGAACTAAATGATAAAAATAAAATTATATAGAAGACAAAATAGAGACGAAGATGAAAACAAAAAAATTGTTTCATTGAACATATCACATTTCTTAACTGGGGCTTATTACAGCCATGTTAAGTCATATTAGAAACTTCTTTAAAACTATTATGGTGCTTCCTTTTAAAAATGTGCAGCAATTTTTCTGAAATTCATTCACAGGCCAAAACCCTATCACATAGTAATAAAAGAACCCTATTCAAAGAATATGACAAAAACATCTTTTTTCTTCAGATTCTATATAAAATATTTAAAATACAGAAAGTGTACAGATCATGACCATACTGATTGCAAAGTCTTCATTAGGACCAATTCTTCAGCTATGACTTAAGCAATGATTTAGCTTTCTTTGAAACTCTAAGTAACAATGACAGACTAATAATTGGAAGATATATTTCTAAAACACTATACACCTTTGTTATAAATTATTGGGATACGCTGTCACTTTCAACTATATAGTCTAAAAAGTTTCCAATTTTATGCCAAGTAGCTAATGCAGGCAAAGAAAGGCCTTTTGTGAGATGGCCAGAAAGTACCAGACATAACTATGTGATTCAATCCCTATTCAGTCCCGCATATTCTCAGTCCCTTCTTAAAGTAATCTCAAAGCAATATAATTGATTGGATTTAAATAATTTTCTTATCAAACCTAATTTCTATATTGCAGATATGAACTTTACAGGCACTCAAATCCTTTCATCACTAAGAAGCAATAAGGTTGTCGTCGTAACATTATTTAGGATAGTTCTTTTCAATGGGGATATCAAGATAAGAGGGTTAGATCAAACAAAATCAGTACCATACCATCATCTCTGCTAGGTAACTGCTCAGAAATGGAGCCTGAGGAATCTTTTCTGATCACAGATCTTTTGGTTTTTCCTTGCCCAGTTCGACTTCTTTGTCGTACCATAAATCCACCAATACCTATCCAAAACAGAAATTAGGTAATCTTGTAAATAACTACTAATTTCTCCCTGTAATTCCACAGTAAGTAGGGTGCAATTGCTTAGTCTTAAACAGTGAGGCTTTTCCCAAATTCAATATGGGTTAACTTAAATCAATAATCTCATTTTAATGCAAAATACAAGAGTTTGGAAATAAGCAAATAAAAGAGATCAAAGTTATTGTTACCTCATTAATAACCAAATAGGAATACAAATTCATTAAAGTACAGAAGACTGCATGTATTTCTTCTCCTAAACGATGTCAGGGTAAACATTATAGTAAATTATGCTTGTTTCCTTAATGTTAGTAGCTCATAGATCATCATTCAAATTATTTGTATGTTAGCTGAGGGAGAACAGATACAAGATACAAACTAAACTAGATGATCCAAGCAAAAATCAACATGACTTCTGGGGTAATGTGTCTAGTTATTCCTGAAGTTCTTAGACGAGTCAAACTGTGTAATTCTGGTTACTACTAGACTTTGGGCAGGTTATTTAACTTTTCATTGCTTCAGTTACCTCACTGGTAAAAAAAAGGGATAATGTATAGTATCTCCTATACACATACGATAAACACTAAATAAATAGATGTAAGTGCTGAGAACAGTGCCTGACACATAGTAACACTAACAGCTTCTGTCATATGATAGTTGTCTAGCAATATACTTTGTGATCTAATGGGCCCCTCAAATGGGTCCCTTACATGGATAACTTCCATGTAAGGCAGAAAAAGAAAAAACAAAAAAACCCTAACATTTAACTATAAGTTCCTGGAAGGAATTTGGCAGTGTCTAAAAAAGTAGGTGCACTTATAAGCCCCATAATTACGAAGAAATGAAATCATTTTCATACAGTGATTTGGACGAAGCTAATCTAGGCCCTTGTTATAAATGTGGCTCATCTGTAAGGAAGGTTACCTTTTAAGGTCTAGCAGAAAACAAACACAGAGTTTTTCCTTACACATCAGAAGGTATTTCGATCACTCTTACCAATAAAATATAAGCAATCAGAAGAATAAAGATTGAACTGATTCAATAAACTACCTCATTCACTGGTAAACAGACATTAATAACTGCCTAAAATAGCCTACAAGTTCTGGGGACTTCCCGAGCAGTCCAGTGGTTAAGACCCTGCGCTCCCAATGCAGCAGGGCCCAGGTTTGATCCCTGGTTGGGGAACTGAGATCCGCAGGCCGCACGGCGCAGCCTAAAAAACTCTCTAAGTTTCAGCTTAGAGAGTTCTTAAGAAGTTATATTTCATCCTGTTTATTTCATTATATTTGAAGCCCTCAATATCATATTTTTCTTAAATTAACTAAGTTTTGATTATATTAAGATGTCTAGCTCAGGCACTATACCTGGTCTGTATGGTTTCCTTTTTCTCTTTTTGACACCCTCTGTTCCTTCTACTCCCTTAGTTTCATCATCCACAGCTTCCCGTTCAGGACTAGATTCCGATTTTCCATCACAATCCATAAGTTCTCCTTCTGGAAAAAAGTAAACGTACAGATAAAACTGAAAAAGTTATCAAATACACAATTCCTATGTAACAGGAAATACAAAGCAAAGTGGCTGCGGAGCCATTCTAATCATGCATCCCGGTTGACAGGGAAAGTATAGAGACAGAAAAGGCCCCCTAAGGGATACAGAACTCATGCTAATTAGTGCAATGTTCTCAGGAAATGAAACATAAGAATAAGAGAAGGGGAAACACACAGAGAATGCTCCCAAAGACAATTATAAATCAATCTGCACTTAACCTATCATTCCCTTGCTTTTAATTATGTCTTCAGGTCCAGGACCCCAAGGCTGTCTCTCTAGCCTACAACTCTCTTGAGCTCCAACTAATCTGTAATTAGATATTACCCAGTTACTGAAAACTTTATATACAAAATTGAACTACTAATTTAAGATGAACCTTCTCCCTTTCCCAGGGTTTACCTATCATCATTAAAAGACATGGAAACGTACCATGCAGGAGGCAGATTCCTAGGAGACAGCCTTGACAATTCCTAATTTCTTTTCTCGTTCAATCAGGACTCCTCAGTATCTCCCAAGGACATTCTATTTCCCTCAACTACCACCTGAGTCCAATCTTGACTTACTGCATTCCCTCCCCGCCTGTTCTGCCTTGCCTCCATGCTTACCCTCCTCTCCAATCAGTTCTTTAAATTGCAGCCTAAATGATGTTTCTATAAATATCAATTTATCAATGGAAAAGTATCAATTTTCTGCTTAAAAATCCTTTAATGTCTTCCTAGTGGCCTCAAAATGAAATCCAAATTGTAAGGCCCATTATAACAGTGTCCTGTGAACTCTCCAGCTTCATCTCACTCCCACTATGCAAGCTACGCTCAGCTCCCTGAGCACATCAAGCTCCCTTTCCACCTCTGCCACCTTCCACCTACCCATCTTTCAGGATTTTTTTTTTTGGGGGGGGCTTCGTTGGGTCTTTGTTGCTGCACGCGGGCTTTCTCTAGCTGTGGCGAGTAGGGGCTACTCTTTGTTGTGGTGCGCGGGCTTCTCATGGCAGTGGCTTCTCTTGTTGTGGAGCACGGGCTCTAGGCGTGCAGGCTTCAGTAGTTGTGGTGCAAGGGCTCAGTAGTTGTGGCTCACGGGCTTAGGTGCTCCGTGGCATGTGGGATCTTCCCAGACCAGGGCTCTAACCCGTGTCCCCTGCATTGGCAGGTGGATTCTTAACCACTGTGCCACCAGGGAACCCTCAGGATTTTATAACCATCACTTTCTTAGAGAATTCCCACAGTTATACATGCTCCTGTACGTTAACATTATGCTTTATTTGAATTGGTTCTTTTAATGTCTGTTTCCTTGCTAGACTATATTCTCCTTATCTAAGACTCTTATTAACAGCTGCATCCTTAGCATGGTACGTAATAGGTGTTCAACAAATTTTTCACCAAATGTAAGTAAACAATGAAACTAAGTAATGCATACAAAAGCTCAGTTCCTAGAGAGGAATGCTGTTTTAAAATCATGGTAATCAAAACTTTTCAAGCTGTATATGCTTTACGCTGTGCTTTAGGGGAAAAAAAAGTTATCAAACACATTTAACAATAAATTGTTAACACTTTTCTTCAATATTCTAAGTATTATGCATATTTCTGTAATACCATGAGTAGTGTATTTGTTTTCAATAATATTAGGTCAGTGTTTAAGGTCAATTCTATAACAATCTGATAACTGCTTTCTACAGCTAAGATTAAACCATGAAAATTTTATCTATTTATTTATTTACTAAAACTTAGCAAACACCAAAGGTAACAAGCTAGCAATTATTTACCTTAAAATAAACCCAGTGAAATATATGAGAGGGAATTTATGTTTAAGATGGTAGACTAAATTCATGTATCTAATTTCACTCTCCCAAAACCCTATGTACAGTAAAGCAATCTATTTTTAAAAGATAAACCAACAAAGACAGAAAAAACAGGAAAGAAGAAAAGCCACAAATTTGGAAAGAGAAAGAGAGATGAAAACTGACTCAGGAAATACAAATTCTCAGTTGAAAGTGGAAGGAACCAAGAAAAAAATCCAACTTTATCACAATCCTCAAAAGGTTGAAGAACTGGCAGAGCCAGGTACCTTTGGAAATGGGTGGGAGGCAGCTAAAGCAAAGAGAGTTTTATATCATATTAACTACAGAAGCCATAATCCCTATGACCTTCCCAACTTCACACACTGTGAGGCTGCCATTCACACTCACAGTGCCATTCACACTCACTCAAGACACTCAAACTCAACACTGGGGTCATGGACTGAAAACAGGATTAAGTGACTACAGGCATGTTAAATACTGACCCTCTCTCCCCTGGGGCCTTTCCCCACTAAACTCCCAGAAAGCCAGCAGCTAAACCTCTACTGTCCAAGCAGGAGACAGGAAGATTCTTCTGGGAAACCTGACCAGTCCAAGAGAAATGTCTAAAGGTACTGACACTAGGGGATTTTCCAAATAGTGAGCACAGATCACAAAAGCTTAGCCAACAAATACCACCCACAAACTTGAAGATTTTCATCATTTTTAATCACTCATTCCTTATTTTTAAAAAAAATTATTAATTTATTTTTCCAATCACCACTTTTAGTCCTCACTTTTAATCACACACGGACAACCAAGGATCATCTATCACATGAGAAAGCTAGAGACCTGAGACCACAAAATGCAACTGGGAATTGAAAGACTAGGCAGGAAAAAGAAAACATTAGAAAAAATTTTTCAATCCTCCAACAGGTAAGATAAAACATTCATGAGGCAAGAATAGGATGCTATGAAAGGGAACATGCAAAGGAAGGAAAGAAAGCTCTTGGAAATTAATCCATGATATTTGAAAACAAAACAAAAATGAAAATCAGTAGAGGGATAGAAAAATAAAATAAAAAATTTACTTTAGAGTAAAATGCAAAGACCTGAGCTGGAAAGGAGGAGAGAAAAGACAGGGAGAATGGGCTGAGTGGGTCTCACATCTGAATAGCAGGGTCAAGAAAAAGAAGACGGGGCACCGAGGGGGAGAATCAATGGTTTCAAGAACACTTCCTAACGCTGAGGGGTGTGAGATGGCAGACGAAAGGGACCACTCAGTGCCTGACAAAAGAAAGGAAAAACATCCCTAACAGAGTGAAATAGACATATCTTCACCAAATTTCAGAACACTGCAGACAAAGAATTTCCTAAAATCCCAAGAGCTTCCAGAGAGAACACGGACCATATAAAAAGTATCAAGTTCCCTATATACCAGGAACTAAAAGACACTGGATCGATGACTTCAAAACGCTGAAGGGAAAATTGAATTCCAACCTGGAAAAGATCAGTCAGGTGGGAGGGTACACTTTCAGAAGTACATAACCTCTCAAATTTACCTTCCATGCATTCTCTCTCAAGAAACAAAAGAAGGTATGCCCACCAAAAATGAGGGAGAGAAACAAGGAGGAATACATGAAATCTCAGGAAACACACAATAAAAGACTGAAAAAACAAACAAACAAAACCCCTAAAGGTCTTATCAGTTTGGGAACTGAGTTACTTACATCCATACAAAGGAATATGAAAAATGAGGCCATGAAAAATGAAGAATAACATAAAAGCAAGAACAGTAAGACAAAAGGAACACAAAATATATATCCATGTGCTTGTACATGAACAAAACACCTCTGGAAGGACACAAAGAATGGCTGCGTCTGGAGAAGTGAACTGGCAGGACAGGGAAGAGAGAAACACCCTTATTCTTGTGCAGTTAAAAACATGTGAATATATTACTTGCCCCAAAACAAAATTTAAAGCATTGAGAAAATGACCGATAACAAATTGCAGGAGGTGATAACCGACCCACCCAGCTGCTCCCTCTCCTCTCAATCGGCCCCACACCATGCCTGCCACAGCCTGGGCGCGGTCTCACTCCCCACCTCCCGATGTCCCCACCGTGCTGTGAGGGTCCACGGGGGGCAGCAACTGAGAGGGAAGCACTGTGCTCCCACTCATCTTTTTTTTTTTTTTTTAATAAATTTATGTATTTATTTTTGTGGGCATTGGGTCTTCGTTGCTGCGCGCGGGCTTTCTCTATTTGCAGGGAGTGGGGGCTACTCTTGGTTGCAGTGCACGGGCTTCTCATTGCGATGGCTTCTCTTGTTGTGGAGCACAGGCTTCTCATTGCGAATGGCTTCTCTTGTTGCGGAGCACGGGCTCTAGGTGCGCGGGCTTCAGTAGTTTCGGCACGCAGGCTCAGCAGCTGTGGCTCACAGGCTCTAGAGCGCAGGCTCAGTAGGTGTGTTGCATGGGCCTACTTGCTCCGCGGCATGTGGGATATTCCCGGAGGAGGGATAGAACCCGTGTCCCCTGAACTGGCAGGTGGATTCTGAACCACTGCACCACCTGGGAAGTCCCCGTGTTCCCACTTTTTTCCCCCCACCCCCTGCGCTCCCACTCTTGAGACACAGATAGCAGTTTTATTTTCTTTAGACTTGGTTTTTTTTTGCACTAACAGGCTATCCAGACCCCAGGAGCCTGCTTTTATTGCACAAGTTTGTTTCTGATATGCTAAGGTGATAGTTTATGACTTATTTTCCTTAAGAAACGTTTATCAGAAGAGTTTAAAAATGAACAAAAACAACCCCCAAAAAGGTGAGTATTGCTGCAATATTTCAGGAGCATCACAAGTTCATGTGGACTTCGTCGACTCCTGTGGAATCTAAAATTACGTATGTATTATGTGTATAATATGATGGACAGTATTACTTCTATGGGGATCTCCCTGCTGGCAGCCTCAATTTGGAAACTGTACAGCTGCAGAAATATCTACCATTTCTCACAGTGTCGTTTTACAGAACGGTAGTCATAGGGAAAACCTTCTCAGGTCTTTCTATTGATGTTTTGTTTGTAAACAAACATTTCTTCCCTCTATAATTTCATACTTTGGGAATTAGTGTGTACTACCAAGAAACCTTTCAAATTTTGTGAAATGCAGCATTTCTCAGGTTTAAGGGAAAACCATTCTTCAGGCATTTTCTGACACCCTCAGAAACTGCAATTCCTCACTGGACTTTGGCTGACGGTAAAATCAGGTCAATTCCTCCCAGATACACAGCCTACTTCTTCACAAGCCTCAAATCACTGAAAACTTCAAAATGAACTTCTGTTCAACAGTACTTGAAAATGAGTTATACGTAAGCATCAGAAAGCTTTTCTCCAACCACACAGACCCAAAAACACACTACTGCAAAAGAAATGTGAGGATTAGTTGATAAAGTAACAGGAGCACGCACAGACCCATGCTAAGCCACCATCAACTCTCACCTGGACGGCTGCAAGAGCCTCCTGCCTGAACTGCTTGCTACAACTCTTGGGCTTAAAAGTCTGTTTACATCACAGCAGTGTTCCTTTTAAACTGTAAGTAAGACTTTGCCACTGTTCTCCTCAGATACCTCCAAACAACCTCCCATTCCACTTACAGTAAATGCCTTAAGCATCACCTTTACGGTCCTACAGGACCTACTGAGTCACCCCACCTCTCCTCACAACTCTGATCTCATCACAGGCCTTTATCCCTTTGCTCACTGTGCTGGACACACTGTTCTCCACAACGTTCAGCAAATGTTATAGGCACATCCCACTCAGGGTCTTTCCCGTTGTCTCTTCCCTCAGATAATCGAGGGGCTCACTCAACTCTTTAAAGTCGGTGCTTAAATATGGCTTCCAGTTCATCTGGGCCCTCAGCCCACTGTCTGTGCTCCCAAGTCCTCTCAACAGCACTTGCCAAACACATCTTTATTAACTTATTACGTTATGTCTTTTTAATGATCTTTTCTCCTAACATTAAAATGTTAGTTCCATGAGCAGAGAATTTTATCTGCTTTGCTCACTGACATGACTTCCAACATCTGGCACACAGCAGGCATTCAATAAATACTGGCAAATGATAAGATGTGATGGAACAAAAACAACTATTACTTTATTTTTGAATCAATTGAAAAGAAATAACCACCCTAAAAACAAACAAGCCTATGGCAATCTTCTTCAGAGAAAAGCAAAAATAAAACTCATGTTGAATTTAATGCCACTAAAATTATTTTTTCATCTCAAGAAAATTCAGCCAGGAAAACCTGATCAAGAAACTGTTTATAAACAGATGGTTTATGATGAGTATCTGTGCATATAAGCTTATATTTGAACATTAATGATGGTCTTTCATTTCTAGATTGCATGGAGTTCTACTTTAACTTAACCATGGAATCCAAGTTCACAGCATCTGAAGAGGTTTATGCAGCTATCTGGCAAACCCCGAAAAGATCTGAAAAGATCTGTGACCTTCAAAGATATGGTGCTCCTGGAAATTTCTGTAATATAGGTCTGTTCTAGGATACACGAAACGAAGAGAACCTGAAAAGGCAAGGTCTCGGAAGACCACTGACGCAGGACAGTGTCACACCAAGGGTTACCTTCTAAGTCAGCAGGATCTACCCTTAGATAAATCAAATAATTTTAAAAGCTCTTTTATATTCTTTATTTTGGCAAACATATTCCATGGAAAATATGTAAGTATTACCTCGACTATCATCCATTTCACCATCCCTCGAATGCTCTGATTGGATGTCTGGAGGGGTCTGAAGGACGGCCACGCTATTCTGATTTATGATCTTCAACTTCAACTTTGGTTTTGACCGTTTTCTTCTTGGAACAGTAACTGTGAGGCTCTGTAACTGAGTCATCCCTGATTCAGTCAAACATACACCATCCTGGGTGTAGGTCTTGGGTGGATCTAAAATTACAATATCCCAAGGATACAAATTAAAACTTTCATTTTAATTTTGATTGATAAGTTGATTATTGTTCCATAAGGACCGTGTCAAGGGAATGTGACTTCTATAAACCAATTACCTATGAAATGCACAAATAATTAACAGTACTCAGTTAAAAGTAAGCATAGCTGGTCAAACCTCCTTGAATTATAGAGAGAAAGGTTGTAAGTTTTTTTTTAAATGGTCTTCCTGGCATTTCTATTTTCATGTATCAATACAGGGATTTAAAAAGAAAGCACGGAAGCTAAAAGCAATGCTTCAGTCACTCGACTATGAGCCTTTTCCTAGAGTGTCCTTTCAGACTAAAAGGTGAGGATCAATTTACAGAAGAGGAAGAAAAATACTCCATAAGCCCATTTGGAAATCAAAGCATCAGTATAATCACTTACAAGGAGAGGTAGTAAATAAGCAGAAATTCTGCAAAAATTTAAGTGTACAAAATTGCTCTTCATTAGAAAAATTTCTGTACGATCCAAATGTTTTTGTATCAGATGATATCAAATAGAAGTAGGCAAAAGAATGAGAGTTTAATAAGAATATCATGTTAGTCACTATTCTAGGCTGATCTATTCCAGAAAAAAATAGTAAGAGAATGAATTCTGAAGAAATCTCTTTGCTAACTAGGCCTTATTGTCTAGTCTAACTGACAACTAAACACAATAATGTATCAATGAAACCAAAACAAGTATGTAGTTAACGGTTGTTTCAAAAGTGGTTATTTTCACTGCCAATTTGGTGAGATCTGTAGGAATACTGTCCCACTAAAGCTGGGAAAGACAGACATTTTGTATGTAATTACAGAAATGATTACCAACATTAGGAAATTTACACTGAACACCCACATGAGTAAGGCAGGATTCATGTAACGTGTCACAATTCAGTTATATAAAAGCATTTCTTTGCTTTTTGTAAAGAACAGTCAAGGAAAGCATTTCAGATTTTACCTAGCTCTTTCACTTTTGTGACAATTTGTGCTACAAGTGAAGATTCACAGCAGTCTGAGGAAGGCACTGAAATGGAAAAAAAACAAAAACAAAAACAAAAACTCGTGATTTTTTCACAAAAGGTAAGGTGTATTTAAAGATTTACATGTGATTAAAGTTTCTACTATTGTACCCATTTTACTAAAATAAATGCTTGAAAACTAAACAGAATTAAATTAAATAGAATTAAAAGCTGCCTTTAAAACAACAAAGAGAAATGGTGGAGGAAATACACAACATCATGGAAGAAAAACTGGTAAAGATAAAGAACCAATGTACTGGATTCCTATGTATTGCTAATAACTACAAGATTATGAGTCTTTTTTAAAATAAATTTATTTATTTATTTTTCAATAAGTGGTGCTAGGAAAACTGGACAGCTACATGTAAAAGAATGAAATTAGAACACTCCCTAACACCATACACAAACATAAACTCAAAATGGATTAAAGACCTAAATGTAAGGCCAGACACTATAAAATTCTTAGAGGAAAACACAGGAGAACACTCTATGACATAAATCACAGCAAGATCCTTTTTGACCCACCTCCTAGAGAAATGGAAATAAAAACAAAAGTAAACAAATGGGACCTAGTGAAACTTAAAAGCTTTTGCACAGCAAAGGAAACCATAAACAAGATGAAAAGATAACCCTCAGAATGGGAAAAAATATTTGCAAACGAAGCAACTGACAAAGGATTAATCTCCAAAATATACAAGCAGCTCACGTAGCTCAATATCAAAAAAACCAAACAACCCAATCCAAAAATGGGCAGAAGAACTAAATAGACATTTCTCCAAAGAAGACATACAGATGGCCAACAAACACATGAAAAGGTGTTCAACATTACTAATCATTAGAGAAATGCAAATCAAAACTACACTGAGGTATCTCCTCACACCAGTCAGAATGGCCACCATCAAAAAATCTACAAACAATAAATGCTGGAGAGGGTGTGGAGAAAAGGGAACCCTGCTGCACTGTAGGTGGGAATGTAAATTGATACAGCCACTCTGGAGAACAGTATGGAGGTTCCTTAAAAAACTAAAAATAGAACTACCATATGACCCCAGCAATCCCGCTACTGGGCATATACCCTGAGAAAACCATAATTCATAAAGAGTCATGTACCACAATGTTCACTGCAGCACTATTTACAATAGCCAGGACATGGAAGCAACCTAAGTGTCCATCGAAAGAGGAATGGATAAAGAAGATGTGGCACATATATACAATGGAATATTACTCAGCCAAAACAGAAACGAAATTGAGTTACTTGTAGTGAGGTGGATAGACCTAGAGTCTGTCATACAGAGTGAAGTAAGTCAAAAAGAGAAAGACAAATACCGTATGTTAACACATATATGGAATCTAAAAAAAAAAAAGTTCTGAATAACCTAGGGGCAGGATGGAATAAAGATACAGACGTAGAGAATGGACTTGATATGGGGAGGGGGAAGGGTAAGCTGGGACGAAGTGAGAGAGTAGCTCTGACATATATACACTACCAAATGTAAAATAGATAGCAGCCACATAGCACAGGGAGATCAGATCGGTGGTTTGTGACCACCTAGAGGGGTGGGATAAGGAGGGTGGGAGGGAGACGCAAGAGGGAGGGGATATATGTATACGTATACCTGATTCACTTTGTTATACAGCAGAAACTAAAACAACAGTGTAAAGCAATTATACTGCAATAAAGATGTTAAAAATTTTTTTTTAAAAGGGACACCTAAAAAAAATTAAAATAAATTTATTTATTTATTTATTTTTGGCTGCATTGGGTCTTCGTTGCTGTGCGCAGCAATTCTCTAGTTGCGGCGAGCGGGGGCTACTCTTCGTTGCAGTGCACGGGCTTCTCATTGTGGTGCCTTCTCTTGTTGAGGAACACGGGCTCTAAGCTCGCGGGCTTCAGTAGTTGTGGCATGCAGGCTCAGTAGTTGTGGCTCACGGGCTCTAGAGCGCAGGCTCAGTAGTTGTGGCGCTCAGGCTTAGTTGTTCCGAGGCATGTGGGATCTTTCTAGACCAGGGATTGAACCTATGTCCCCTGCACTGGCAGGCAGATTCTTAACGACTGCACCACCAGTGAAGTCCCCAACATTATGATTCTTGAAAGCAAAAATTACACCTTATAGCTAAAATATATTCTTAATTTACTTCCTTTATGTAAGTAGATTGTTTTAACATAATATTGGGATAATGAGAGTTAATTAAAAATGAAAAGTAACTTATTTTTCATAAAATTCTTGTCCAAATAATAGTTTCACAAAAAGAGAAAAAGAAGTACAGTTAAGCCCACTCACTGATTAAGGACAGCAGGCACAAGTGAGTTGTATCAATCCAAGAGCACAGACTCACCATTTAAATCATTTGCTTACCATTTGATGTAGGCATATAGGGTCTGCACATGCTACAATCAAAACCAATGTCTGCTACATTTTCCACTTCCTCTTCAGTATTTAAGTTTTGACAAACTGCATGCATCCATCTAGAAAGACCATATTCATACATTAAAAAAAAAAGAAGAAATATACTGAGGATGGCTTCCTTTTAAAAACTGCAACAGGAGCTGACAGCCTCCAACCTTAAAGCCCCCAAGTCTCACGTGCTCCTCCCACCTAGCCCATGTCACCCCTCTCTAACCATTCCTATCGACCCCAAAAAACTGTCAGAGCTGAGAAGAAGAAAAAAGCAATGAGAACAAGTACTATGAACGAAGCAAAAGCACATTATATGAGGATGGGATAATTGCTTTATGACAAAATACTGAGTATTTCAGAGACAGCACGGAAGCTAGTTAGGGTGAGTAGAAAGGAATTCACATAACGGAGTGGTGCAGCACGTACGTGCCCCAGGTGATGCACCTACTGTGGAGTAGACAGAGCTTGTGTAAGTGATAATGAACGGTCACTGGGAAATAAAAGTTACCCTGCCTTAGAACAAAGAATTGGTAGGCAGAATCCTGAGAATCCCGTACTACTGATGAAATAATATGATCACTAATATTACATGTATGGTGCTAACAGAGCACAATAATATACCACTGAAATCAAAGACCTCAACCCTCAGAAAGCCCCAAGTGAAAACTGTTTAGCCTAGAACTGAGAATATGAAACAGAAAACTTCTGTTAAGCTTCTAGCTGACTAAAAATCTGGAAAGGAAAACTCTTACTTCTTACCGTTAAGATAGAAGAAAGTTATTTTTCAATTTCCTTTTGCTATATTTAAGAGAGAAAAGCTTACAAAAGATGAAGAAAAAACAGCACAATACCTATCACATTGTCTACACTGCAGAATAAGGTCTTCTTCTCTATAGTTTCGGTAGCAGACGGGGCAGGAGGACAGGCTTGCACACGGAGCACACTGTGTGTAGTTGTTCTGCCATTCACATCTCAGACCTGCAGATGTCGCTCCACAGTGTCTGCACCACACACACCTGAAACCCAACACCGCACAAGTCTCAATTTTATTTACTCAGTTATTTAGTTACTGAAATTCAAGAAGCTACACAAGAACAGAACAGGGGGAAAGTATTTAATGCACATTTGAAAACTTTTCTGGTTAGTGGTATCGATCATTGTAAACATGTACCACGCAATTAAGCAGTTGTTGCTAATTTGTGAAAACTAAAGTATTGTGGGAAAGTTCTGAACTTAAAAAGTCTAACAAGGGAAACATAAGTCCTAGGGTACCATTTGCACTTCCAGCCTCCTTTGGGAACTGTCTGCAGTGGCGGGTCCAAGCAGTAGGTGTGATAACTTATGTCACAATCGTCGCACAGCAGGAGTCTTCCTGGGTCTGTCGCCTTCCCACAGGCCTCACACACAGTGCATTCCAGACACCTCCAACCCTTGCTCAGAACCACTTTCGTGATCTGCAAAAGAAACAACCAAGCCATGTGATTCATACGTTAACCTACCCCTCATGCAAACATGATCAAATACGCCATATCTGATCAAGCGCCAAATGAACTCGGTGCTTACATACCTAGGAGCAGAAAAGAGGCAAAAGCAACTAACATTTACTGAGCACCAACAGTGGCCCAATTCCGGGGTGACCACGTTCATGTACTTTTCGGAGTCTCCTACTGGACAGAATAATATAAAGGGTTCCATATTTTAATGCCCTTTTCAGTTTATGTAACTACCTTGTGCTCTGGATTTTATATCCACTTGATAGGTGTGGTAACTGGTTTTTAAAGAAAACAAGTAAATGACCCCATTATTGTTAACACAGGACTTGAAAATGTATTGATAAAGTTTCAATCTATGACATTTCATGAATTCATGATCCTGAAACTTGTGTACATCACATAAGGACTTGTATATTAAAATCAATATTAAAAATGCAAAGAAAATTAAGGTACAGCCTGAGTTCCCAAGGCCATTTTATGGTCTTGGAGGATTTTAGGCTAAGAAGCTAGGACTTCTTAAGTTCATATTCAGCCCTCTGCTTATTCTCCTTTGCCTCAAGGGTCTAACTTAAGTGGAAAAATTTGAGAATCTCTATGCTTCTAATAAATTCCAGAAAACAGCCACATCATGGAGTATTAAAAATTTGGAACAAACCAAGAGATCTCAAAAGACTAGAGTCTACAGGTAAAAAGGACCGCAAAGAACCTGTGTTATAACAAAATAGCAAACAATCAAGATACAGAATAAAAATCAAGATCATGAAGAATAAGGTCTTAAAACTACTTGAGGGCTTCCCTGGTGGCGCAGTGGTTGAGAGTCCGCCTGCCGATGCAGGGGACACGGGTTCATGCCCCGGTCCGGGAGGATCCCACATGCCGCGGAGCAGCTGGGCCCGTGAGCCATGGCCACTGAGCCTGCGCGTCCGGAGCCTGTGCTCCATAACGGGATAGGCCACAACAGTGAGAGGCCCGCATACTGAAAAAAAAAAAAAACTACACAAGAGTTAAATAAATGAACAACTATCAAAGTAGCATCAAACTTTCCAACTCTGGATGCTAAAAGAGTGTAACAGTTTCCAATTCTACAGGTAAATACTTCTCAAGGTACAATCCTTAATCTAACTAAACAAGCAATTAAGTGTTAAAGTGGAATGCCTTTCAGACAAAGACTCAAAATTCAGCTTCCAAGTACCCTTTCTAATGAAGTTACTTAAGAGATATGAGGAACAAAGTGAGGGTGTATACCAAGAAAAAGGAAGACGTGGGATCTAGAAAGCAATGAACCCAAAAGAGGATGTCATCCCAGAGATGTTTGAGGATGCGAACTGAGTAACAGACCTAGAAGTTACCAGCCCAGCTCAGAACAGGGAAAAAGCAGAGTGTGGAAGGGGGTAAGCCTTTCCCAGAAAAACAGTTACTTGCTGAAATAATCTGATATGATCATGCTTCTACAGTAGGTAAAAACAAATAAAAACTAATGGAGAATCATGAATCATTATTTTCTTCTTGCTATTGAAAACTCCATGAAAAACAAAATAAAGTCATAGTACACTATTTAGATCTCCAGTGAACATTTATGGAGTCATAGCCAACATTGTTTATTAACTAAATATAGTAAAACAACTATACTGGGACGATGCTGGGAGAAGGCAGGAGGTGTATTTTAAGAGCTCAATCAGCATTTATTTATTTATTTATAGAGGCAAGTCAACAAAATCTAACACACATAAAGGAGTAACACGAGTACATTATTTAGCGCTGTACAGTTAACTACAAAAAGAAGGACCTGAACGAACCCAAAGGGGTTGCGTTGTGGGGAAGAGGACTCAGATGTGAAGGTAGAGGAAGACGGGTCGGTCGGTTACCATAAGGCTCGTAAAGACATTTGCTTCTTAAGCGTGTATATTTATTACTTTGATTAGCCTACTGATATGTTTAACTTAGTCTTAGATTATCAGGTTATATTATTTACCCAAATGGAAGAAACAGCCTAGGGTAGGAAGAGCAGGGGAGCATAGAGCAGTAGCCAGCAAACTTTTTCTGTAAAGGACAGGGTAATAAATATTCTAGACTTCGCTGGCCAGGCAGTATGTTAAACTACATAATTGTGCCACTGTAGTGTGAAGCTCACTACAGACATATGTAAACAAAAGAGCATGGCTGTGTTCCAATAAAACTTCACTTACAAAAATAGGCAGTGGGCAAGATTTGGCCTGTGTGGCAGTTTACCAATCCCTGGCTTAGAAGAAAGGTAAGATGAAGATAAAGTAGTAGAGTTTTTTTTAATGATGTATCTTCATTCCCACTAAGTTTTCCTGTTTCACAGTCTGTGGTCCTTTACAGCCGAATTCTCAAGTCCCTCAGTTTAAAGTGACTCTTCAACACACTACAGTCTGGTCGCTCTGCCCACCACCAGTGAAACTGCTCAAGTCAGTCAGTCAAGACCTTACTGCCAAATCTAGATGACGTACTAGTGTTTATCATTTGAACTCTCTGCGGTATTTCAACATTTGAACAATACCCCCGCCCCTTTGAAACTCCCTCTTAGTGCAGATTTCAGGGCTCTACTATCCACTCTTTTTTGTCTCATATTGAACTGGTTTTATCTTCATTTTTAAGAGCTCTTTGAACCAAGATATTATCCAGGGTCCCCATCCATGTATCATGTCTAAGGTATGAGAGATGTGTTTTATAGTCTAACGGATATTTGCTTCAACTACGTTGGAGTAACTGAAACGAGACCTGTCTCCCATCAGAAAACACTAGGAAACTGGGCAAAATTTATGAAACACTTGTTTTCAGATACCGGACAAAAGGCAGTGTAAGACTTTTTCTGAGAGGAGGGAAACAAGCAAGGACAGTCCTATGATATTCTTCCGCCTATAGCCATTTTTCCAGAATGATCCCCAGGGAAGGACGAGCCCAGGCAAGTACAACGGGCTCACTGAGTTTAGGACACACTGCTGGAGTTCAGGGGGCTGAGGCAGTTGGAATGTGCAGGACAGAGCACTGGAAAGAAGGGAGCAGTAAGAAAGAACTCCAAAAAAAAAAAAAAGAAAGAACTCCAAGAATCGACACAGTATTTCCCTTTAGTCTTCGACTGAACACCAAGCTGCACATCCAGGAGGTCACACAAGGACCCAAAACCAGGGTAAAGAAGAGCTGCTGGGAATCTGTAATAAATATCAGAGTGCACACAGTGCTGGAAGACATCTGAATCTCAACCAAGTCAGACTGAAAAGACACTGGTGAATAGGGGCCTGTAGGGATCAGAAAGGGGAAGGTTTAGGGAGAATTCAACAGAGACCTCATAAAGGCCATGCCTCAAGTATTAAACTGGTGCTAGAACAGCAGTAAGGAAAGTGTGATCTAAACTATTCACTTTAATTCACTCTGTGATGTTTTGTAGACGCTACATGATGTATAAAACATCATTACATTGGCATTATACAAGGTGTGTCTGCATATTTTTGTGTTTTAAAATATTCTCAGTTGTAATTTTTAAAACAGTAAATATTCAATCATTATTATCTTCATAGACAAAATCTCCTTGGGGTCCTCAATACTTTTTTAAGAGTGCTAAGGGTTCTAAGACCAAAAAGTTTGAGAATAGCCACCTCAGAGTGAAGGCTCTGTGGACTCACCTCAAAGCTTGACACAAAGAAGTGTCAAAAGGTTCAAACTTATCCACAAATAACTGCCTGCCACAACAAAATCTCACTGCGTTTTAAAGGAACAAAATCTAGACTCTCAACAATACACCATCACAATGCACAATGTCCACATTCAATCAAAACTTACTAGATGTTAAAAAGAAAGCTGTAAAACATTTACAAAATGAAAAATTAGTTAATACAAAATGAAAAATGTCAGGGATGATAGAAGTAGCAGACAATTATAAACTTTTCAAGGACTTGAAACAAAAAGCATAATGAAGAAAAAATTTAAAACCACAAGGTAAGTATAAGCTATAGAATGGAACTGAGATTAAAAAACAGAATTATCTGGGTAAAAAATCCATTGGATGAGGGCTTCCCTGGTGGCACAGTGGTTGAGAGTCCACCTGCCAATGCAGGGGACACGGGTTCGTGCCCCGGTCCGGGAAGATCCCACATGCCGCGGAGCAGCTAGGCCCGTGAGCCGTGGCCGCTGAGCCTGCGCGTCCGGAGCCTGTGCTCCGCAAGGAGAGAGGCCACAACAGTGAGAGGCCCGCGTACAGCCAAAAAAAAAACCCCACTGGATGGCCTTAAAAATAGGCTGGATACTGCATAATAATAGTGCATTCTGGGAACGTAATAGAACTATACAAACTAAAGCACAGAAAGAAAAACAATTGGGGGAAAAAACCCAACAAGGTGTTAGTGATCTGAGGACAATATCACACAATTTTGCACACAACTGAGATTCCAAAAAGGCAGTGAAGGAGCAGGGGGGTGGGGGGGTGAAGTGGAGGGTGTACTTTAATATTTCAAGTACTTAAATATTGTCACATATGTATAATAATCCTAACAAGCAATAATTGATTAATTATAAGAACTGGAAGCAGCATGATACTAATCAAATCAATACATTTTTGTTAACCTGAAGCATATTTGCATTAATAATTAAATCTAAGTGTACTCACCTTAATACTGACGCAGTATGGATGGTAACACTGACCACACTGAGAACAGGCAAGTAATCTTCCCTCTGCTCCTTGGCCAAAACTGCCACAAACTACACACATATCCTGAAATTAAGAACACATTAACGTATTTTAAATTCCACACCAAACTAAGACTATACCAATATACTAATTTTATAATTTTTATAAAGCACCTTCTTAGTTGGTATAGCTCTAGAGCTAAATATTAAATGACTGCAGTACACACGGGATAAAGTAGAAACGGGCAAGGAGGAGTTCAAAAGTGGAAGACAGGGCTTCCCTGGTGGCACAGTGGTTAAGAATCCTCCTGCAAATGCAGGGGACAAAGGTTCGAGCCCTGGTCTGGGAAGATCCCACATGCCGCGGAGCAACTAAGACTGTGCGCCACAACTACTCAGCCTGCGATCTAGAGCCCACGAGCCACAACTACTGAAGCCCGCATGCCTAGAGCCCGTGCTCCACAACAAGAGAAGCCACCGCAATGAGAAGCCCGCGCACCACATGGAAGACTAGCCCTCGTTCGCTGCAACTAGAGAAAGCCCACACCCAGCAACAAAGACCCAACTCAGCCATTAATTAATAAAGTAATTAATTTTTTGAAAAAGTGCAAGACAAATAATTTAGTTCAAACCTGATGCAAAGTGAACTTGTCGCTGCCAGAAAACAACACGACTGTGTTGTGCATCGAGTTTTCTTCTTCATCCTTATTTGATGAAATATCTGCAGCAGACACCTATGAAAAGCAAAACACACGAAATGTGAAGTTATATTTTTCACCTGTATTATACCTGACTGAAAAGCTTAAGAAGATTCATGTTTAAAGTACAACTTTTTTGCCGGAGACTATACTAACAATTCCCAATTAGATTATTATTACCAAGATACTACTATAAAGTATAAATTATGGCATTTTTTAAATTCACTTGTCTCTTCAGAGTTACAAGCCCCATAGATCAGGAAGTGAGAAAACATAAATATGTCTTTAGTAAGACTGATTAACCAGAAATTCTAATCAAGAAACAAACAAAAACATTGTATGTGTGTATACTTATATATGGATGTACACACACACACACACAGATACACACACATGTATCATTCCATTTTAGTGACTCTTAAAACCTGCAATGGGGGTACAGCAAAATGAGATGTATAAAGCTATAAGTATAAAATACACACCAGATATTAAAGACCTAGTATCAAACAAAAAAGAACATAAATATAGGTCAAATAATTCTGTGTATTTTATAAATTACATGTTGAAATGATACTATTTTGGATATACTGGGTCAAACAGTATATATTAAAATTAAATTTCACCTACTCCTCTCTCTTTTTGTAATGTAGCTACTAGGAAGTTTTTTTGTTTGTTTTAATTTGTTTATTTTTTGGCTGTGCCACATGGCCTGCAGGCTGTTAGTTCCCCAACCAGGAATCAAACCCTGGCCCTTGGTAGTGAGAGCACGGAGTCCTAACCACTGGACCATCAGGGAATTCCCTAGGAAGTTTTAAATTGCATATATGGTTCACATATTTCTTTGGGGGCAGCAGTGTTTTAGAATATAATTATTTTGAATAACTTATCATAATTTCAGTCTTAGCCAAAGAATTATCAACCATAGTCGTTCAATTCTGGACTTGTTAAATTTGACCAAATCAACTAAGTACACACTGGCTTATTAATAATTATTTCCAGAGTGCTTATCATGAAAAAAGCTCTGAATGAGATGCTAAAAAAGAGAATGGGGAAGCCAATGCCAGAACTATAAACTCTCTTTGCTTTAAAAGCTTACAACATAGCTTGGAAGAACTGAGCTGAAACACAACAGGTTAGGGTCAAAATGAAAAGTAATAGAAATTACTGTTCTTGAGGAATAACTGAAAGAAGACTAACTATCAATAAATAGAAGGAGTATATCACAGTAATAAAATTTTTCAGTGCAAAAGACTTTAAATGCAGTTTTAATGAACAGTTCTATGGTTTTACGACAGTAATCGATAAAAGCAATTTATAGTCACAAAGGCCTAAAGACAACATGGGAAAAGTGTAAGCAACCTAACTGGTCAGCACTAGGGAATGACTAAAACTAGTAACAATCCAAACTATGAAAAGTTATGCAGCATTTAAAAAACAGCAAGGCAGAAATCTGTACGGATTTCCATGAAGAAAATCACATGCTACACTGTTGAGGTGAAAAACAAGCTGCAGAGTAATACATGAGCCAGGGCACTACGGTATAAAAACACACAAAACAATTACGTGTCTGCCTTATGGCCATGTATCATAGGCTGAAGCATAAGAAATTGCTGTTCAAAGGTCAAAGGGGGTTGAATGTTGGCAATTTCATATGGATCAACCTAAAATGTAAATGCCCAAAACTGGTGAAAGGGAGAAAATCAGGACTCAACTAGTAGACAAAACTTCCATCTATCTAAAAAACATTAATTTTTTAAACTGAGGAAATGTATCCATATGTTATATGCATATCCCAAAATTACCTTTTAGTCAAACACGATGATTCATAAAAGTAGAATAATCATTCCATCAGTAATAAATTAAGTGCCTACCAGAGTGGATGGAGTAATCTCAGTAATTCAAACACAGGACTAATGATACATTGAGAACATCATTAAAATACATAACTGAAACAGCTAGAATATAGGTAACAAAAGTATTCAATATATTGAAATAAGTATCCATTTCTACCTCCCCATCTCCAACATGGGAACACAAAACAGCTCTTACAACTGGGTAACACGTAGTAAGTAGCTCACAAATTGTAGAAGTGTTATTCTTATTTTCAAAGGAAAATTTACCCAGAGAATGCTTTTGTTAAACTGAAAAACAAGGATGGAACACAGTATTCCCCGTATCAACCAGAAACAAAGTCTGCAGTAGAAAGCTGCAGGATCCCCTAAATCAAGCAGGGGGACAAGAACGTGCTAAAAAAAAAAAAAAAAAAAATCAAGATTTTTTTAAAATAGCAATTCATACATGTAAGAAAGAAAACTCTATCATCTAGCTTAGTGACACATTGTTTTCATTTCATACTTTATTTCATGATCTTGAAACTGTCAGAAAAATAAAATCTACCTCAAAGGCAATCTCTGACAAAGTATGCACTATTGTTCCCTGCACAGATAACAGTCTGATCTGTTCTGAAGGTTACAAAAGTTTTATTTTCCTGAACCACAGATATAAGCCGAAGAAAAGAGAAAGCTCTAGCCTAAACCTCAAAAGTTGGGCATTTCCAAGCAGGGACACAAAAAAGAAAACCAAAAAACAGAAGAGCAAATTAAACTCAAAGTGAGAGAAAAGGAAATGATAAAGATCAGAGTGGAAATCAATGGAATAGAAAGTAGGAAAAAATACAGAAAAACGAATGAAAGCAAAGGCTGGCTCAAAAAAGGTCAATAAAATTGATAAACCTCGGGCTTCCCTGGTGGCGCAGTGGTTGAGAGTCCGCCTGCCGATGCAGGGGACACGGGTTCGTGTCCCGGTCCGGGAGGATCCCACATGCCGCGGAGCGGCTGGGCCCGTGAGCCATGGCCGCTGAGCCTGCGCGTCCGGAGCCTGTGCTCCGCAACGGGAGAGGCCACGGCAGTGAGAGGCCCGCGTACCGCAAAAAAAAATTGATAAACCTCAAGCAAGACTGATCAGGAAAATGGAGAAAACACACAAATTACCAACAACAGGAACGAGGAACATCACTACCAATTCAAAAGGACAGTAAAGGAACACTATTATCCATTCTAGAAGAACAGATTTGTCAACCTACATGAAACAAATTCCTTAAAAGACAAATTCATGCAAGAAAAAACCGATAACCTAAATAGCCCTATACCTATGAAAGACATTGAATTTGTAGTTGAAAATCTTCCAATAAAGAAAACTCCTGGCCAAAATGGCTCCACTAATGATTCTATCTATAAATAATATAAGAAAGAAATTCCCAACACTACACAACTTTTCTAGAAAACTGAAGAGCAAACTATATTTCCCAATCATTCTATGAAGCCAGAATTATGCCGATATGAAAACCAAAGACATGATAAGAAAATAAGACTATAGACCAATATCCCTCATGAACACAGATATAAAAAGTCTAAAGCTTTTAGCAAACTGAATCCAACATCACGACCAAGTAGAGTTTAACCCAGGAATGCAAGATTGCTTTAGCACACACACATAAAGATGTAACTCACATATCAACAAACAAGCTACATGATCATCTCTACAAATGCAAAAAAAAGCACATTTGACAGAATCTACTTCTGACATCTACTCCTAATTAAAAAAAAAAATCTCAGCAGACTATTAATAGAAAGGAAATTCCTCACACTGATTTAGGATGTCTATTAAAACAAAACTAAGGCTAACACCATACTTAATTATGAAAAACTATATGCTTTCTCCTCAAGGTCAAAAACAAGGTTATCTGAGCTCTTCACTTCTGTTCGACACTATACTGAAGGCTATAGCAAATGCAAAAAAGAATAGACACGAAAGGACTCCAGATTAAAAAGAAACACGTAAAACTTTATCTGCAGACAACGTGATCGTTTATGTAGAAAACCCAATGGATTCTACAAACAAGCAATTAGAATAACAGGTACACAAAAAGGAGTAGTATTTCTGGATACTAGCAACTGACAAACACAATTTGAAATTAAGACAACACTACCATTAACAATAGCATAAAAAATATGGAAGATGGAGATAAATCTGATTAACAGTATCTGTTCAACCTGTCTGTTGAAAACTAAAGAACATCGCTGAAAGAAATTAAGGAAGACCTAAAGAAATGGAGAGATACAGGTGCTGATGGGTTCAAAAACTCAATATGGTTAAAATGTCAATCTTCCCCAAATTAATCTATAGTTTGAATGCAAACACAATCAAGATCCTAGCAGGCTTATCTATAGATATTGACAAGCTAATACAAAAATTCATATAGAAGTACAAAGGATTTAGAATAGTCAAAACAACTTTGAAAAGTAGAAAATCAGAACACTACCAGTGTTCGATTTCAAGAGCAGCTGTAAAGTAGAAGTAATCAAAATAGTGGAGTATTGGCCTAAAGAAATGGAGCAATCGTACAGCATGAGATTCCAAAAATAGATCCACATATATGATAACTAATTTTCAAGAATGATGAAAGGCAATTCAGAGAAACAGTGCTAAAACAACCAGCTACTCAGTATGTAAAAAAATGAACTTCCATCTTTATTCATACCATACATTTAAAAAACTCAAATCCCATTATAGATCTAAATGAAATACCTTTCTAGAAGAAAACACAGAATATCTTTGTGACCTTGGGTGACACAAGTATTTCTCAGCACCAAAAAGCACAATCCACAGAAGAAGAAAAAAATTAATAAACTGGACTCCATCAAAATTAAATCAACTGCTCTGTGAAAGACACAGTTAACAAAATGCAAAGACAAACCCCAAAATGCAAGAAAATATTTGCAAATCATATATATGATGAAGAGCTTGTGTCCAGAATACATAAAGAAATCTCAAAACTCAGTTAATTAAAAAACTACTCAATTTTGGGCTTCCCTGGTGGTGCAGTGTTTAAGAATCCACCTGCCAATGCAAGGGACAGGGGTTTGAGCCCTGGTTCAGGAAGATCCCACATGCTGCAGAGCAACTAAGCCCGTGCGCCACGACTACTGAGCCTGCGCTCTAGAGCCCACGAGCCACAACTACTGAAGCCCGCGTGCCTGGAGCCCGTGCTACGCAACAAGAGAAGCCACTGCAATGAGAAGCCTCTGTACCGCAAGGAAGAGTAGCCCCGCTCGCCGCAACTAGAGAAAGCCCATGCGTAGCAACAAAGACCCAACGCAGCCAAAAATAAAAACAAATAAATTTTTAAAAAAATACTCGATTTTGGAAAATGTATTAAAGATCTGAAGAGTGACTTTATCAAAGAAGATATACAGATAGCAAATAAGCACCTAAAAAAGCTGATCAATATCACAAGTTATTAGAGAAATGCAAGTCAGATACTCTTAACATACCTGTTACAATGGCTAAAATTAAGAAGACTGGCCATACCAAATGTGGGTGAGTATGTGGAGGAAATGGAACCTTACATATTCTTGCAAATATAAAATGTCACACCCAACTTGAAAACCAACCTTTTCTTAAAGAGCTAAGCATATACCTACCATACATCCAGCCATTCCATTTCTATATGTTTACCCATGAGAAAAGAAAACATATCCACAGGTGAACTTATATATAAAAGTTTGGAGCAGTTTTCTTTCTAATAGCCAAACAATGGAAGCAAACATAATGTCCTTCAATAGGTGAACAGATACACAAACTGTGGCACATCCATACTATGGAACGCTCTTCAACAAAAAGGAACTGTTAACACACACAAGAGCATGAATTAATATCAAAATAATTATGTTGAGTGAAATAAATCATATCAAAAAGAGTATATTCAGCATGATTCCACTTACACAGACTCCAGAAAATGCAAACCAATCGACAGAAATGGAAATCAGATCAGTCATTGCCTGGGGGTAAGGCAGGAAGGCAGGCAAAGGGATTTCAGAGAGGCACAAAGAAACTTTGAGGGCCAAATATGTTCTTAACTGTAGTGTGGTTTTCAAGGGTGTACACGTGTCAAAACCTATGAGACTGTACACTTCAAATATTTGTACCTTATTTTATATCAATTTTACCTCAATAGGCCTATTAATTCGGGGAGTGGGGAGGGAGGGAGGGACTTGCTTTAAAAAAAAAACACCAGAATCCAAGTTTCCTTACTCCTTTAGCAGCAAACTGAACAATCCCACCTGCATCCTGGACTTAATATGACAATTAGAATCTGAAAAACAGTAGCAAATTGAACAATCCCACCTGTATCCTGAACTTAACATGACAATTAGAATCTGAAAAACGGTATCGGTAAAATAGTAACGTTATTGCAGGAAATATCTGCTATTATTTTTTGCCAAATGCAGTTTTTTCAATACACATTTAAACAAAGCCTCATAATGTGCCAATGACCATACAGTTATCAATCTTAAATTCAAATAAGTCAAAGACAGTCATAAAATCTTCAACATTTTTAGACTCCATACTAATCTACAATATTTCTAATTTTTTCTGTAAACCATATTACATATTACTGAGAGCAACTACAATCAAAAATTTAAAACACCAACATAATTAAATTCTTCAAATAAACTCAAGAATATAACAGAAGTTTTGTTTTAATAGAAGAGCAAATATACTGCATATTGGATTTTGGAGAAGAAAGATCAGAGTCAAAGAGGAATGTAAGAAAAAAGGAATGAAAAAGTAGAAAATATAGAAGAAAACCTCACCAGAGGTTTAAAAAGAAATGCAGATGGAGATAAAATTTTAGCCTGTTTATGTGACTCTTAGAATCTAAGTAATTTGGTACAAATGAGCTGATCATCGTTGGCCGACACATTAAGGACTGTAGCAAATGTAAAGTGAGCGGGCCTTACCCCGGGCAACACAACTGCCCCGATTCCACTTTTCAACTTTGATCTGCCTCTGCCGCCTCGTCCTGACAGTCCCGCACCACGAGGTCTCCGCTTTCCTGGAAATCCTGACCCCCGGCCCTACACGACAGATACGGAAAAGTCAGCATTCTGTAAAAGCCCAAAAGAATTTTAAATCCAAAATGTGAGATAAACCGTCTTATTAAATGTTACACAAATACTTGCTTCTCCCTTTTATTCCAATCAGATGATAAATATTAAGAGACCAGGCTTATTATTTGCATCTTTCAGTATGTATTCTACGACTTAAACATCTACAACCTTAGAATCAAACTTGGTCTGTTACTGTGAATGCCCTGCAACAGCAAACCTTGGCACTGTATTTCCGTTTCCTAATCCTACATCCTAGGGGGCAGAAAAGCCACAACTCTATCCAGGTATTTTCAGGCGCAACAAATTGTATTGTATTATAGAGCAAGTATGAGGAAGGACTCTCTTGCTAACTGGTTTCTTGTAATTGTATCGATATTAATAGTTATCATATGCTAAGTACTTATTATGTACTGCTCGAAGCACTTGTTCCTCTCAACAATCTCATAAGGTCAATACTATTTTATCATCCCCACTTCAGAGGTAAGTACACTGGGGAATAAAAAGGTTAAGTAACTTGCGCCAAGTCAGACACCTGGCAAGCCTGGCTCCAGTGACCTCACTCTTAACCACTATTCTGCACCGCTGCGTTGCACGAAAGCTCATTTTTACTATGTGCAACAGTATTTTTTCTGTCGTGAAAACTGTCAATATCCTCTAACCGTTCAATACCTGACCATACAGGAAGGCTGATGAAAAATTAAAAGGCTTGCTTTAAATCACCTGGATAATAATTACTTCAAGTGGAAATAATTTATGTGAATTTTTACACAAGAAAAAATTCTATGGGAAAATATGTTGAATTCCCTGATATTTTAACAAATAAGCACTAAGGTTTTGTGTTGCTGTTTTCTTATTTATTCTCAGACTTATGTATTACTACCTGAAAACACCTGGCATCTACACCTACTTGTGCTGTGTGTATTTAAGATTACTAAAATGCTCAGGAAAATCCCGGTTTTGTTTTCCCTAACAAGGTAAATAATACGTGACACCTTCAGCTGAGGTCACCTGCAGCAGTTTGAAACACTGAGCTCATTACCTACTTGGCAGAATGCTCTCCAAGTCAGCAATTTATGGTTATACTGTGAGCACCAAAAAGACACACGTGAACAAGAGGGAAGGGGGGCTTTTGTTCCTTCAGTTTTTTAGTAAAAGCCAACTTCCAGTTTTCCAGCTGCCTCTCCTTATCCTCTTAAGCTGCTTTCCTTCAGATCCTGAGCTTCTCTGAACAAGCGACAGGGTAGTGTTCAATTGGATAGTTTCTCTTGTTGTTTTTCAATAGGTATAAAAGATTTTTTAAAAGTCAGTGACGGAATCAAGACTACAGTAATCCCTCAATGTATTTCTCCTCAACATCCAATGACACAGGTAAGAATAAGTGAAAATCAGTGGTATATGCTTCATAATGGTCAAACAAGACCTCTTTAACTCTTCTAATTAATATTTGCATTTTCAACACCTTGCATGCTATCAGAGTGAGTTGAAAAATAGTTCTTCCAACGGTGACAGAAAATAGGAAAGCAGAATCTAGAACTCCTTTGAAATCCTTAATTAGTCTAAATTAAAAACCCTTATTCCAGAATTATATTATTAAATATAGAAGATGAAGAATACTGTCTTCTCTAGTCAGGAAAATTTTTTTAACTTTTCAGATGATTAACACTTTTCCAAATTAATTTTTCACCTTCAAAATGCACCAGACAACTTCAAGGACTAACAGAGTCATCCACCAATGACATGAAAAAGAGATCCTATAGTTTTCAGATTATTAACACAGACAATGAAATCTGCTGCAATTCTGCTATTTCTTCTCCATTAGTACATAATAAATTAATGTAGCTTTTCTTTTGTTCTTTTCTAAGCAACAAAATTTTACGATATGATGAACAAGTCTTTAATTACTTTATAGCCTATGTGACAAGGATTTCCCCCGTAGAAATACTGGTAATTACAACATAAAAGGAAGCAACCATAAAAAAGGGTATTAAAAATTTACCCTTAAGATCAGTCAAGTAAAATGGCAATTTAATTTCCTCCCAGTGCAGGTTCTTAAAGGCAAGCACGTTGCTTCTTCAAATACTAAAAATTTTAGATTTAAAAAGTGGCTCTGGAAACTAAACTATTTATCTAGAAAAGAAAGGTTTAATTCTTAACTTCTACGCGGACAAAACCAACCAGAAAGAAATGATATACGAATGTAAATGCAATTTTATTTACCACTTTGATGCTCCAAATGGCACTGCCAGGAAGCTGCCTGGGTTTAAAAATTTCCCGGCCTTCTGAAATGTCTGGGGACCAGGAAGGTGGGCTCACTGTATTATGGGTACTCCAAGCCCCCTAGGATATGGCAGGTGAGAAAATAGATGTATAAAACTCCGCAACATAAAAGGTCAAAGCCAGCAACTAAGGAATTTTAGAACAGCAAAAACAAATGCAGACGTATGGAAATTTAGGACAGATTGCTTCAAGGTAGTAAGGAAAATAAGCTTATCACTTACAGTGACTGTATACTTAAATGTTTGTAGCTACAATTTACATTAAATGTTTTATTCTGGTTGAAACATCAGTACAATGAAACGTATTAAAAATCAAGGTTTACATGACATCAACATTGACTCATGAACTGCAATTACGGCACCAAGATATAAATAAATGTCAATCAAACTTTAAGAATTAAAACTATAAGAAACTATTTGGGGATTATTTTCTTCTAACAACTATCACTCTACCGGAAGGGAGAAAAGAATAAACATAAAGAATGTTATGTATACTTCTTGCTATAAACCACCAAAACAGTAGGCCAAAAAAATGCAGTCAGAAACATGAGCAATCAACAGACACATTCACTTTAAAATTTGGAAAGTCAGTTTGTAACCATAAGATGCAAATACCATTATAATCCTAACATTTAATTACTCTTCCTTCAGTGACCATTAGTTGTGGGTTTTGATTTTTATTTTTATATAGGGGACTACTACACTTGGATTATATCCAAGGAACTAATTTGAATGGTTGAAAAATGTTAAAGCAAATTGTCCTAAATTTGCAAATTAAAATGCCTGATGTATCTGATTATTTATATGAGAAACAGTACTTACTAAAATAGTTAAGATAAAACTAAAACATTTTGCTTCCAGATAACCCCATTCAGCAATAACCTGAACTAATCTGATGAAGATGCTAATAAGCAGCATAAAGAAAAACGTTTACTCCACAAAGATAACATTTTAAACACAAATGTCAAACAATACAGAACCTATTTGGAATTAGATAATTCAACAGAGCATGCTATAATTTTACCAATTAAATGATCAAAACTAAAGACAAGAAACACAGTACTTACCAGGTTTCTAGAACACTAACACACTAACAAGTAGTAGCCTATCAATCCCATTAAAATACCACCAGGGAATTTCAATAACTAGAAATAAGAACTTGCTATCCTTTGGGGAGGAGACAGTTAATGAAATAACAGTATTTCGAGAAAGACCACACAGGGAGAGGCTGGTTTCACTTTAATTAACCTACCCTCCGCTCAGCTAACAGCCACGCTGATTTCACCTGACAAATGCTTTCCCACTAACAGATCTCCTTGCGTCTATGTCCACACTTGTCTTCTTTCCTACTGTGTCCAGGGCCTTCTGTAACCTCTGCGCTGACAAAAGCAATTTCTCTATTGTCATTTCACTGTCAACATCTACTTACAGTTCTGCTGGGCTCTGTGCAGCACATCAGTGAATGTTTCTCTGCCCTCCTTCACTGACCCTTCTCAGCCTCCCTTTTGAGTTCTTCCTCCACTTGACCTCTAAAGCCCCACTGTTTTCCAGGGCGGAAGCCTGGACCACTCTCCTCTGTGTAGTCTTGTCCTAAATGATCTTATCTACAATGAGGGCTGTAAACACCATCTTGGATGTTGTTGTTCCCCAAATTCACATTTCTAGTTCTAACATGTTCTGAGAGCTCCAAGTTATTATGATTTTCAACTTCCTTCTTAGCACTTCCATTTTGTCGCACAAAACCTCTCCAGTTTACTACGTCTAAAATCTCTCCCTTAAACGCGTCCCAACTCACAACTTTTCCCCATCTTTAGAAATGGATTCCAGTCCGAGTCAGAGAACTGGGAGTCGTTAGACCTGTTCTCTTCTCTCATCACTCTCCTCTGCCCCTTCAATCCTCTCCCTCACCACTCCTTTGATCCAAACCATCGGTAAATTCAGCACATTCTCTCTTCAAGTTCTGTCTCTGGTCATTCTGTTTCTCTGCACTCCCACAGCCGGCACCACCTCTCAGCTAGCCTGCTGCAACGGTCTACTTCTATTTATGCTTCTTCCTCACCTGCACCTCCTCAAGCCTTTCCCCACACAGCAGCCAGAGGGACTCCTAAAAAATGTAAATGTGACCAAGCAAGACTCTCCTGCCCTGTTCCAAACCCTCTGATAGCTCCGCAGTGACACTTAAAACTCAAACCTTTCTTACTGCCTCTCTTCAGTTGCATCTTGTGGCATCTCTCACTGTCGATACGCCCTAGCTACCCTGGCTTCCTTGCCATCCTTCACACACGCCGAGCTCTTCAACAGTGGGGACCTACTGACTCAGAACTACACCACCTGTCCCCTGGTTGGCGTCTCCAGAATCTTCAGGTATGGCCTTAAATACCTCCTCCTCGAAGAGGCCTTCCCGGGCACTCCAAGTGAACCATGTGTCCTTTACAACACCTTTAGCATCTGCATACTGAACACAATACGGGGTCATCTGTTCTATTGTTTATCAGTATTTAGTGGTAGAGAGTGAGAGCAAGAGGTATCTAAACCTCATTCCCTCAACGTTTCCACGCAGTGTTTTTCTCTGAGGATATCTGGCTAGTGTACACATTAAATTCCTTTTGGTAGATCGTTTAATGGTAATATCAGTAGATAGTCCTTAAAGTATACCAGTAGATAGTCCTTAAAGTATACCATAAAAAGTCATATTCTAAAATAATATTTATTCATAATTTATAAGTTAGCTTTGATGCCAAAATTATATCTCATTTCAAAAAGCATTCACACTTCATATAACATGGATGAACAAAATGAAGGGCTCTATAGATTAAGAATGTTTAGATGCTATTTCAGGGATAATTAGACAACCGTCCAACTGCTATGAAAGACTTATACAATAAAAGCTTGGGTAATTACATTATAAATTTTAATAAGTATGTTATCATAAGGCATTGGAAGGTAGAGCACGTGCAATTTTATAGGAAATGAAGAAAATTATGATTACACTTAGATATTTTCACAAAGAAGAAATTACCTAATATATTTAGACCTTAAAACTAAAATACTGATGTAATTATCAACTGTAGTTATAAATTACCCTTCAGATCTCAGCTTTGATCAAAAAGAATTTACACAGACCATTCAGCAGAGGTCAGGTTCCCCATCTACTGTAACATGGTTTACACCGTTGGTACACTTGGTTTTACTTTACCGCACTTGTATTTATCTATTGCCACTGGAATATAAGCTTGATGGCAGACACTCTGCTCTTTTCGTTCACTGCTATGTTAAGCCTTCTGTTCAGCACTTATTGAAGTCTACTTTTTCTACTGAGCATTTTTGCATGCATGTATTCATAAATGCATCAATAAACACTGTACTGTGATATGAAACACACTAATTCCATCAGTTGTAGCCTAGAATCTTGGACTTCTTCACCTATTAACAAATTACCAACCTATTCCATGCACTGCTACTCTTAAACTATCTACAAACTGAAAAAAAAAAAGGGGTTAAAAAACGTAACCATCAGGAGAATTTAAGTTACAAAGAGTGCTAAACAGAACCAACTTGTTCTCAAATGCCACAGAAACTTTACAAATACTATTTGGCAGAGTCTGAATTCGATTCCAACAATAATTATTACTGTTTAAAGTTGGTATTCAGTTTTCTGCTTTGAGGCCTATTTATCAACCTAGTAAAATTACAAAGCTGTTACAAGGACTGTGGGAATAGGGAAATGGGACAATAATGGCAGGTGGAGGGTAGGCTATGATGAGCAACTTTCTATTAGAAGTCAAACCCTGCTGCTGGCTGTTACATATGATCAATGTCATGATTAGGGCCCAAGAGTATCCAATTCTACTGAATCAGTTTAAAACGTGGCCAGAGAAGGTCAGGTATGTCTCCTGGGAAGATTCACACCACCAAGTCCTAAGTCCACCCTCTCCCTAACATACTGTGCAAAACCAAGATTGCTATTATTGGGTGAGTTTGATTTAGAGAAAGTGAAAACAGTGAAACGAGAGTAGAAAGGAGGACAATTAGTAAGAGAAACAGAAAACACAAGCATTTATAGTTTGTCTTTTTGGTACATACATTCGCTCATGTACATTACAGCTATTGTAGCAAACAATTCATTTTTTTATGACTTACAGAATTCTTTTAACATAAATAAGTCATATACAAAGCTGAGTTCAACATCAAACAGAATAAGAAATTTAGTCCTGAGAGTGATTTGATAAGAGATAAACTATATATGTACAGAAATAGCTGCTGCCAGCTTTAGCCCTCAGTAATTTAAGAAAGTGAATTTGGCTGGTGCTAGCAATCGTTTTAGTAATGGCTTAAAAAATGTAACAGGCACAAGAACACTAAGAGGGATGTATGATACTTCTGATCTGTATGTGTTGTAGGTTGACACCCCAAAGGTGTCATTTTTTTAGGATGAAAACTACAGTTTCTCAATGGTTTAGAGCAGTGCTTCTTGGACTTCAGGCTGCATGGGGATCTTCTTAAAATAGACATGTTCACTCAAGTTAAGGTGGGGCCTGAGATTCAGTGTAACAAACTTCCAGGTGATGTTGATATTCCTGGTCTGCAGGTCACATTCTGAGTAGCAATGGTTTAGTCATTTCTCCCAGAAAACATGCCTAAGCCTGTAAGCCTGAGTAGAGTTTTTCCTCTTGCCCTCTCTGCTTTCCCACAGTACCCTGTGGTTTCCTCTACTGCAGCCTCTATCACACACAGAATAATTAAATAGGCAGTTTAGTTCTAAAATCTGTGCAACCACTATGCGGCACTGAACTTGAAAACCTACTACATCCTGTATTTACTGTGGCCAGTGTTTGACTTGGTCGGGCCTGCAGTTATTTTCACTGGCACATTTCCTTAGAAATAGTTATGAGTCAACGTGATGGGTTTCAGGACCACCACTTCACAGCCAAATTTAACACATGAACACTACATCCTTCTCAAGTCTCCATTTTCACATAATATCTGCATTATCCTGCAAATCAAGAAAGAAAGCAGGGCAGCACTACCGTTTGCTATGTGTCAGGGGGTTTATAGGTGTTATCGTTAAATTCTAACAACCATCTGATGTAGTTTTATGGATGAAGAAACCAAGAGAGTTCACACGGTAACTTGCTTGGTGTCCCACAGACAGTAATGGAAGAATAAGGCTTTGAAGTCAAACAACTGCACTATGGAAATATTCATGCTGAATTTCTATTAATCAATCTTTCCCAGAATCAATTAATTACAGTACAAATATATATAAATAATACAAAAAAGACTTCTTAAAAGTCACTTTTATAAAATGTCACACAGTATTTAGACTAGAAGGTATGTGGGAAAATCACTGTTGGCATCTACTCTACAACTTTTATTCCTCATAAAGAATAGAGAATATTTACCTATTTACTAATGAAACCTTTTTTGATAGGTTCTAAGACAAAGTATCAGTATGTAAGTTTACCTCATAGGTATCCAGGAATAGACAATTACAACTACTAGAGTAATTTCCTTTAATGAATATCATTATGTATACATTATATACAGCAGTACTTCAAACTTCAAATTTATTTTAGTTAAAAGCTGGATATGAAATAATTTATCAAGAACAGAATCTCTCTTTATTTGGATGATATGATTCACCGATCTGCCTTTTTTAACTTTAAAAGCAAAAACCAACCAACCCCCCAAAATGCCAACAGTGCTTCTTACTAAAAGGTTTACGTCTAGAAACCAGAAATGGAAGAAAGAGAAGGGAGGGAGGCAGGGAGGGAGGGATTGCTTACTTGTAATTAATTGTTAACAAAACTATAATCCTCTACAGCTCACCACTGGAGGCCTGTTTTGCTCTCACAGGAACAGATTATGAAACTGATGTGTTAATTCGAGACACTTCATTTAAAATGCTATTGCAATACACAAGTATGTTATAAAATTCTAGGGTTCTTAATAAACTACTTAAATTGATGAAAAATAAGAAATTCAGTTCACAACGTAATGGCAAAGTGGTTATAATCTAATGAAGTACTATTTTTGGAAACCTACTCTATTGAAGAAATTTCACCTTCTCTATGAGAACCTCTCAACAGATGTCAGTCTTAGAATTTATGTAAATTCCTAAGCTCTCCACATATATGATGTTAGCAACAACAACAACAAAAAAGGTGGAAAGGTAAAATGAAGAAAAAAATTCTTAGCATTTGAAAGTTATCAAAATATATTTAAGAGTACTTATGTTTTTCTATGAAATTTTCTTTAAATATTTAAGAATACTTCAAGAAAATGTTTCTAAGAAAACATATTTCATAGAAGATTTAACAAAAACTTTCAATATTATCATGAGAGCAATTAGTACATGAGTGTCTGAAGTAGATCACAGTCATGTGACTTCATTAAATATTTTCCCATAAAATAAGATGATACAAATAAGGTATCTTGTTCTATCCAATGCATAGTCTCCACAAAAGCAAAGCAGTGTATCAACAAGCTTTTTGAATCACCAAGTGAAGGTTGTTTCCTATACAACTAAAACAAAACTGGGAGGTAGAACATGGCCTATAGCTGCTTGTGAGATTAGCAGCAAATTGTGAGGTAGTAATCAGACAGTAGCAGCTAAATAGAAAGGAGAATACTACCACAGTTGAAAGAGAACATAGCAGCAGTAGTAACAGTAACAAATATTAAGACACGGCTCATGTAAAATGGGATGAACTTGGAAGAAAAAAAATATATGTACATACACACTCTCACACACATACAAAAATACCCACACTATTTTGGAACACAGGTCAACAGAAAAATAATAGTAATGGCTTCTCAGTTGGAGCAGAAGTCTCTAAATAAGGAGAGACACCAGTAAAATTTAACAGGAATATTTATGATGCAATATCCTTAAAGAATGTAAATGTCTGAACCAAAATTAAATTTGAGATTCAAATTTCCATTGCTAAAGTCTTTTCAGAGCCAAAACTACACAATTAGTATATGCTATTCAAAAAAAGAAAAGGAAAATAAAAGAAAAAACTAAGGATGAAGAGAACTAGTTTGAGAAGAAAAATCTCTCTTAGTAGAATAGAAAATAAATATCAAGTAGGAGACTAATTTTCACATTAAAATAAAGTTTGATTTAACTTTTTTACTGGTGTCACAATCCCAAAATTAGACGATCAAAATATTATTATTCCTATAAAAAGTTAAACTTTAATCACTGAAAGCAATTTAAATCATGAGACTTAAAACTCCAAATTATTATTGCGACTAATGACTTTTTCACTGTTTGATATGTTGCTATTTTATGAAAAACTTCAGAAAGTAGAAATTTTGTAGAACATATAATTCTTAGCTATAGTATCTTCATTTTGCTTTGTAGTTTCACTCAAATCCCACTGAAAAAGATCTGGAACTTACCCTTACAGGGTAGAGTTCACATTCACACAACTTAGAATAATCATGGGAAGAACTCCCTTCATTTCCTGAAGATCAACAATATAATCCTAAAATTTTGTTCACAAAACCACTGAAGTAAGTCCTAACTTTAAAAAAATTCCCACAAAAAGTTAGCAATCAATAGAAAAACCAAAATGAGAAATTCCCCTGCATGAAAAATACTCTAGGTAAATTCTGATGCTTAAGCAGTTAAAAATATGTACAACGAATAATATCTAAACAAACATATGAGGGGAAAAATAAATGTTAATTACACTATACCCAAAACCTTACTTTTTTTTTTAAGTCTCTGCTGTTACTATGGCATAGAACTACAAACTTCTTTAAAGTGTTTTCTATTAGAAACTATAATCAAAGAGGTTGCACTTACATTCCAATAAGATCACTTCAAGTTTAATAAACTAGTCTTCATTAACAGTGTGTTTTTTGAAGTGGCCAAAACACATAAGTCAACATTACATCTACATTCCACCTAAACGGGAAAACCTGCCCTCCCAACCAAAGCTACACATACACTTTTTTTTACTTTATAGAATCACTCCAACATCTTTTCTATCAACATCATTAAAATCACCATACCTGTCTGGACCGAGGTCTACCAGGAGAAAATTTCCTTTTGGTAATAGCTGGTTTACCCATGCCAATTTTGGGGGTGACTGAGATGTAAGTTGTTGGCATGACGTTTCCAGCAGAAGCACTGGGAGTCGAGGGGTAACTATGCAGCATGTCGTGGGAAGGCAAGTCGGAAGAAAGTGCTGGAGAGGAAGACGCGTTTGCCTTGCTCATGCCCGCTGCTGATGAAGATGGTGACTCTGTCTCAGATGGTAATTTTACAGATTTGCTTTCTTGGCATACACCATCTTTCACACAACTCTCAACTGCAGGAGCCACTTCGAAGTCCATAAATGCAGTAGAGGGTTCAGGATTTTCTTTCTGTTCCATTTCTTCTGGTACCCTTTCTATGGCCAACTGTTCCTTAGAACATAAAGCCGTACCTTCCCCACCGGGGGACGGGACAGTGACGGATTCAGTGTTGACTCCTGGAGGCCGGGATTCTTCTGGGGACACCGCCATGTTAGGTCCCTCCAACAAGTGCACTTCCCCCTGCTGCGCGGCGACCTGGGGGGCAAGGGCTTCAGCGCTGTCTGTCACTTCCATTTTGTTCTCATTTTGATCTGCACCGCAAGTGTGCATCACTTTAGGAGGCATTTCCATTTCTTCGCTATCAGCTTCACGAGAAATCTGATTTTCCAATTCAGGATTCATTTTATCTTGGGATGATTCTATAAAATTTCAAATATCTATTATGTTAATGTACCTATGAATTTGAAAATTTCTAACTATGATTAGGTATAAAACATTAATGTCTTTCATGTCTGTAGCTCTATGGTTTAAAAATAATAGGCTTGGGTAGAAAAAAAACGTTGGCGGGGCGGGGGGGGATCCAAAACATACTTTTGCTTAAAACCATGCCTTAAGTCAGAAGGTATTCATCAAGAAAGGCAATAAGGCAATTACCAAGTTTAGTAAAGGTCAAAAGAGAGCAGGGTTTATGGATTAGAATCAGTCACCGATCAGACCAGAAAACCTACAAGAACACTACCTTAATGGGATCCCCAGAGTTTAAGGTAATTTCTGGTAAGAATATTAAAATAGAATTAATTTCTAATATAACTATTATATATGATGTTTCACAGTTTGGTCACTTACAAGAGGATTTAAAATTTTGTAGGTGAAGTTATACTCATTTTACAACTAGGAAAATGAGGCTCAGTGATATTACATGATGTGTCCAAATTAAAAAAGATTAGTCTAGAATAAAAAGAATTTTGCAATAAGCCGACACAAGATGTAACAAAGCTTCTGTAGACTCAAATAAGTAATGACCATAGACAGAAAAGACTTATTTTGCTTAGCCATACATGCTAACACAATCAATACATTTTTTTGGATATAATTATTGTTCTTCCTCATCATCTATCACCAAAGAGACTTATCTTAGCAAATCAATAAAAAGAATTAGATATCAGAAGTATCTATAGTCACTGACTACTAAATTTTAAATCAGGGTACTAGTAAGTTAAACCTTTAACCCAATATTACTTAAGAGTAAGGTTAGAGGTCCAATTGACATGGGCCCTAAGTGGCTCTATTAAGTAAGACCACTGATGATAAAAAGCACTTATTTCAAATGCCATCAGGGTAATTTCTTACGTACATTAATAAAGACACTAATTTCCTTATTTACTATTTACCACGGTGACTGAAATTTATATATGTTCTTATATCAAAATGAAATCTCACTTCTCACTCCTGCTTTATTCAAAGACTATAGTTGAAAAGCAAAAAAACATCAAATAACAGATCTGATCATACTAAATATTTTTAAACACAAAAGTACTTCAAAAATACTTTAATATTTTAAAAGTAATAAAAAAACGGACTTTTAAAACAGAAAATACATACAAATGAAGTGAACATTTTTGGTTTAAAACCGAAAGTATCACCATTTGAGTGACTCAAGTAAAACAATCTTAATGCTATATGATGCCTAAATTATGTGCTCATAATAGTAGATCAACTACCTCAAGTCTCACTGGCAAAGAGGAACATTTGCAGTACACACTCAGAACACGAGGATGTTCTTTCTCCTCTGTGCTAGGCAGGAAGGATTAAGATAAAAGTGCAAACATGCTCTATTTCTGCCTTAGAAATCCACTGCCAATGGTTTTCCAGAAGAGGATCACCTAACCACAGACTGAACTACTGTCATGTGAGTATAGCAATAGTAAACAATTCATCTCTAATTTGAAAAGTCACCTTAGCAGACTATGACTCGAATCGCATAGCAACCATAAAGGCGTTATGCTGTAAATCAATCAAATTAGACGATATGAACACGTTGCCTACCAGCAATGAGAAGTCCACGCATGCCATGACTTTCCGGTGGATCACTCCTCTGCTGCTCTCCAGTATGGATGTGAGCTGCTGTGAATAACACACTTATGGAATCTCCAGCAAGGAGTCCAAACTCCTCTAACACTGCCTTCTCAACAGTAATTTGGGTAAGATATTTATCCTTCTGCCAATTTCCAATTTCAAATATAAGCATAAAACATCCTGTTACTATTCATTTTTTAAGTAGGATATGGAAATGAAACTGGATATGGAAGGAATCTGATTATGTACTATAAGATTATTATATAGTTTTGTCTTATTTTTCTTCGCTTTATATCTTTATGAAGTATAATTTTTAATGAGAGTTGTTAAATATAAAATTAACCTCAAAATATCTCAAGGGCTTTTTATGTATACATTCAACCTATAACACAGTATCACATACAATCCCACAGACTTTGAGGTGAGACCAAGATTAAATTTAATAAGTAGTTTTCCCCAAACCTGGTCTCTCATTAATTCCAGATCCTCAAGTACAATAATAGCTATTATCAATAATGCAAAAAGCTTAACTGAAATATCATTGAAATAACCCTCAACAGGACTGCTTACATGATCTAAAACAATGAATTTTTCATTATCTCAGCATGAAACATCTCACAATCAGCAACAGCTCTAGTTAGTAATTACAAAGATAACTAAAGAAAGAAATTGCTTTTTAATGAAAATCACTTGATCCCTAAACAAAGTATATATTTATGAGTATAGTCTAGATTACAGCTGAACTATCAATACAATATATACATGCCCTTTCCCCGATTAATTTCTCAGTTTATTTTATTTAAAAAGGCTCCTCTCTAAATAACTTCGTACATGACTATGTCTCAGCTTATTTTTATCTAGGGTACTAAAGTTGCAGATGTTCACATATTCACTCTACACACGCATTTTCTTCAGAGAACAGACTGTCCATCACCAAAAACACCCTTACCATCTGGAACAATCCCAGGCGCGGGCTGCTGGCCACCGACGTCTTTATTAGCCGCGTGCTCCAGAAGTACCATGTGGTCCTCAGGGCCTTCAACTTCCATTTCATTGTTACAATCTTAACAGAAAATTATTTATTCTTTAGCTCAGAATGAGTTCTTCTGTTTTTGTTAACTAAGTCAACAACTATCACCTTGTTCTAATGGGGGTAAATTATCCCTGAAAATGCCATAAATTCTTCTTCAGATTTTTCTATTTTGAACCAAATATATATTTACATTTTTCCAATATGGAAAATATAATGAATTAAAAAGTAACTGGAATTTTATTATTTTGAAAGGATACTGCACAACTGTATACTGATGGCATACTAGAAACAAAATGTTAGTAACCAAGGTGTGTCTACTTAACCCCCTTGCAGATGATAAAATAGAACTTTTATAGACTTTGCCATTCATACTGATGAAAATGAAAAACGATCTGATTAGCAGGTCTGTTCCCTTTATGATCTAAGAATCTTGTTATTACGTTTATAACCCAATGGTGTACTAATAAAACTACATGAACAAAATTTAATAAAACTAAAATTTGTTTGGAGTAAAATAACCCAGAGTATGAAGTGCAAACTAGGTCATAGAGCCAAACAGTAAGGAACTTCCACTGTTGGCCCAAAAAACACAATTGTAGGAGCGTACGATAGTCCTGGAATTCAAATATTGGGTGAACAGTTGTAAAGAGGCTAGATTAGATGTTAACCATCAGATTCAGAGATGACCAAGATCACAGGTACAGAAGCTAAAAATAAGATGGGATCTGATACACAGGATTCCCTCATTGTTACTAAAGCAATATACTGCTGACTGGCTGGCACAGCACCCTAAAAAACAAAAACTCTCAATTTACCTGTAGTGAGTTCAGCCATCTCCACTTCATCACCTGGCTGTAATGGATCCATCTCAGCTAAGTGTTTGCAATACATACAGATGTACTCTTCTTTGAGCTGAGAATCCAGTTCATGATCTGTCGGTTTGTCACATTCTAAGTGAACCCATCTGTGATGATAAATATATTTAAATAAAATTTTCTAATTTAAAGTCAAATTAATATTTAGGGAAAAGAAAGATAATTGCTGAAAAACTGGATATAGGAAGGGGTAAGGATGGAAGAAGAGGTAATAGGGGTTAGCAATTGAAGGTTCTAGAAAAGAAGCTGTTATTTTTGGATGTCATCACAGGTGTTGACCTTTTTTAAACACATTTTAAACTATTTACTCTTTACTTTTCCCTCTTAATGCTTGTTTCTGGTCTTGTCTTATTTTTTGCCCACTTACATCGTTATGCCTTTCAGACTCATAAAAACATACTTTAATTCCATCTATAATGGCACTCAGTATTGAAAGGATTACTGGAATGACAAAAGTTTGGATCTCAAAATACATGGCAGAGCAGATGATCACATGGACAGAAGAACTGACAAACAAATGGAATAACTATATCTTCTTACCTTTTGCACATATTACAATGAAGCATGTCTTTCTGCAATTCTGGATGGTAGCACTTCCCACAGAAAGGACATAAGTTATCCTGCTGTTGGTAACAACTGTCACATACCAGGCAATTGTGGTGCCACTGAGAACTAGATCGTGTGCCACACTCGACACATATTCTGCAATTCTAAACACCAGGAAAAATGAAAACAGAAACAGTTTGTTATGCATTTGTACTGCAGTTCTGGTGTAAACCTTTTTAAAAAATCAGTGAAACATTTGTAGATTATATATTAAGCTTTAATTTTTATGACACTAATTTAGGGTGTACGTTTTTGAAAAAGAGGTTTGTTTTGAACATCTGATGAGATATCACTCAATTTACACTGAAACCTCCTGGAAAGTGTAAATAGTGGATAGAGACATCCAAGAAAACATAAATAGGGAAGGAAAAAAACCAAGAACGTAGCAATCCAAACTTCAAAAAAAGAAACACATTCCAGAATCAGGAAGTAGCTCGTGTTGAGTAAGCCTACTCAACTCACTACTCTGAAAGCAAAATGGTCCTGCTAGGGAATTCTGTTTGTTTATGGGTAGCTCAGAAACTAAAAACAAGAATTCACACTAAGGAAATACAACCCACTCCAAATGATTAGGTGTCTGAAATGGTGAAAATAACCACTCAACATCAATATCCAATTATGGCTTCTCATATTCTCAGAACAGAGAGGCACTACCGTTAGCAAAGTAGAACTGCTGATGTGCAAGGCCTGGCAGAGGCCAGCCAAACCTTCTGTGCCTCTGAGCTAGGCTGCCTTAAAATCCTGGGCACAAGGCTGACAAATTGTGGGACTCTCATTACCCACCCACCCCCAACTTTGCAATCTAAAGCACCAATAAAAAAGGAACTTTATCTTTTTGAGCTGCTGGTATCTTTTGATACAAAAGAGATGCTCACTGAAAAAGAGAAACTAGCATGAACCACAGATCTGCTAAAGTCTTACAGATTTAAAATGGAGGTACTCGTAAATACTGATGACAAATCCTAAGTAAAATGTTAGCAAACAGACTCCAATAGCAAATCAAGAAAAACCATAAACCATGTCCAAGAGGAGTTTACACAAAAATGCAAGTACGGTTAAATATTAGAAAACCTATTAATAAAATCTAACATATTATTAGGTCTGAGGAGAGAAGATAAATTATTTCACTAGATGCTGAAAAGACCTTTGGAAAAAAATTAAAATCCATTCCTAATAAAAAAAAAACTTCCGAGAAAATTAAAATGGGTAGGTATTTCCTTAATGTGACATACACACATACCTCAATTCTAAAGCCAGCATTTTATTTAATTGGGGAACCCCAGAGGCAGTCCCACTAAGGTCAGAAACAAAGCAAGGATGCCTACTATCTCCACTACTATTTAACATGGTTCTGAACCAATGTAAACACTAAAACAAATGAAAACAGAAGCAAAATAGGAAAAGAAAAAGTAAAACTATTTGTAGATGACAAGACGGCATACTTGGAAAATCCTAGAGAATGTATCACAAATTTAATAAAAGAATTTAACGAAGTAGCAGGATATAAAATTAGCAATGAAAATTCAATAGAATTCACATACACAAATAATAACCAGTTAAAAGATATAATGAATGGGAAAATCCCATTTATAACATCAACAAAATAGAGAAAACTTTTAAGAATAAACTTAAGAAATGTCCAAAACCTATACAAAGAAAATTAGAAAACATTCCTAGAAGACACTAAACTAGACTTGAACAAATGCAAAGACATACCTTGTTCTTCGTTAGGATGTCCTAACATCAAGATTTCACTATCAATGAATAAATTTAAAGTGACCTGATAAAAATTCCAGTGAGGTTTTTCACAGAGCCTAAGGTTCATATGGAAAAATAAACGACAAAACAGCTAGGAAAAATGTGAAATAGAAAAGATCTGACGGGGACCACAGCTACCAGATACTGCAAAGCCTCTATAATTAAAACGGTACGGCATTGGCTCATGAAGATAGAAAGACAGAGCAATGGAACAGACAAGAAATTCCAGAAATAAACCCAACTAAATCTAAAACTCTAGTCTGGAATCTCAAGTCACTGAGGCAAAGACTGTCTTTTTAGTGAATGGATTTTGGACAACTGGATAGCCAACTGGGAAAAGATAACTCATACCATATAGAAGCATCAACTAAAAATGGATTAGAGAGCTAAATGTAAAAAATAACAAAAACTAGAAGAAAATATGAACTCTCCTATAGCCTCAGTATAGGAAAAGGCTTTCTAATTTTAACTCAAAAATCCAAAAGCAATAGAAGACTGATAAATCTGACTATATAAAAATAAACTTTTGCATGGCAAAAAATAACACAGGCAAAGCTAAAAGGCAAACAACAAACTGGAAGAAAAGATGTGCACCGTATAACGCAGCTGAAGGCCTTATATCCCGACTATACAAGGAGCTCTTAGACTGTGGGGTCATCAAAATCTTCCAGAGTAACAGGCAACACACAAGAACAGACAACTCGCAAAAAGGGGTAAAAAAATGAGCCCTAAACACGGGAAAAAATGACCAGCTTCACTCAAAAGAGAAAAGAAAATTAGACTACACTGAGATAACATTTTTCACTCATAAGACAGGCAAAAATCAAAAGCTGAACATGACAGCCTGTTGGCAAGGATGTAGAAAAGAAGTTCTCTCATGCATGAGTGGTGGCAAAAGGAAGAGCCACAAGTCCCATGAAAGGGAATTTGACGATACTGAACAAAATTACATACGCATTTACCCCCCTGAGCCAGTAATCCTACTACTAGAAATTTATTCTAGAGATTCGCTCCCAGCAATTCAAAAACCCATATGCACAAAGTTATTGACTACAGAATCACTTCTAATGTAAAATATTGGAAACTACCTAAATATTCAAGCATAGGACATTGGCTGAAAAACTATGGTTCAAATAAACAGAAGAAAGAAAGAGAGAGAGAAAGAGAGAGAGGAAGAAAGGGAGAAAGAGAACGAAAGAGAGAGAAAGGAAGGAAGCAAGGAAGGAAGGGAGGAGGAGGAATGAGGAAGATCTCTATGAACTGATATGAAGTGACTTCCAGATTTTAAGTTAAAAAAAAAAAAGCAACATACAAAAGAGCACATATGCTACCTTCAGTGTAGAAAAGGGAAACAAAAATATATTTGCTTATCATTACAAAAAAATACAGGAAGGATGAATCAGAAATTTTTGAAAGCGTGTTAATATCCTATGTATTTTTAAAAATTAAATCAATAAGAAAAGAATGGGGAATTTTTAAAAAACCAAAATCTTCAAGGATAACAGGCAAAACACAAGGATTCTTACTATACGAGAATGGATATGTAAGAATGTGAGAAGGCAAAGAACTCAGCAGGAGGGATCAGAATTGGAGGTATTGGTGTAAATTCATTATTTATAAACGATGTACATGTGTGAGTATACGCATACTTATGTATTTGTAGATATGCATATGTGTAAATGTATACACATGCATGTATTTACTGCCTCATATGCTGAAAGGACAAAGAAGCAAACACCCCCAGAGCAATGGGCACACCTAGCACCCAATCTTCACTAAAGGAACTTGGCCTATTTATAGAAAAGAGGACAGATTCCAGGGCTAGGGCAGGGAGGTGTAAGATGATTTTGGAGTATCTTGTTATGCCCAAATGTAATGAAGTGCTTAATGGTGAGGGCATGCCACAAAGACACAGGAGCCAGCGTGAAAAGGATATCAAAGGCAAAACTGGACAATTTGAGCACAAAACAAATTAGGTATAGTAATAAATTATCAATAATAACAAGAATTCATGAGTCAATACTTACAAGATATACATAATTTTAACATGTGAAAGAAGGGAGGGTTCTTGCATACAACAGAAAGCGGGGGGGGGGGGGCTGACTGGTAAATGTGAAGTTAGAAAAGCATCATTTTACAAACAACAGGTAAAAACTGCATCAGGCATTGGTTCCTATAATCTTGGAGAAAATTCTGAGGAGCAACAAGATATTCGCACGGTGTTAAAGTGTCTCCTCACGTACTGCTTTATTAGATAGGAGAGAAAGAAAACAGTGGAGAAACTTTACAGCAGCTTGACCAGATGATCAAAATTCACACCACCTGTGAGGGAGAGCGAACCATCAGGTGCACCCAGCTGAAAGCCTGAGAAGAGCACAGCACCACTTACGCAATATTCTGCCCAAGAATGAATAACTCTCTCTATAATCATGAGGAAATATCAGACAAAGACAAAATAAGGAAAGTTCTATTTGTGATTTAAAGAAAACAAAACAAACAAACAAAAACCAGGTATGTGAGGAAAAACTCTATTATTCAAAACTGTCAATATCAAAAAAGACAAAGAAGGGCTAAAGAAATTTTCCAGATTCAAGGACTCAAAAGAAACATGGCAACTAAATGGAATACTTGATCCGAGACTATCCTGGAACCTACACAGGAGGAGGGAAATGCTATATGGGATCAAGTGACAAACTGAAATATGGATGGTAGATTAGATATATTGATGTAAATGTATGGGGTGATAATACTGCTGTGATTACGTAAGAATATCCCTATTATTAGGAAATACACATTTAAGTATTTAGGGGTAAAGGGAACACAGTGTGTATAACTTACTCTCAAAATGGTTCAGGGCAAAAAAATATACATGGGGCAGGGAGGAAGGAGAAAGGGCATGGATGACAATACTGAAATCCTAACAACAGGTGAATCTACGTAAATGGCATATGGGTATTATTTTTATTTTTCCAACTTTTAAAGTTTGAAATTATTTCCACATAAAGCCTTTTAAAACACATAATATACCCACACATCAGCATTCTTGAAAGAGAAACAGAGAAAAGAAACCTACGGGACAATGACTGGTATATAACGAACTTCCTAAAAAGATCACCCTCACTTCAGTGCAAGCAGCCTCGCCAGACTGACACCGTTCCTGGGAAGGCACACCTATCTGCCTCTGCACCTCCAGCCCGCACCACAGTGTTTGCATTTGACTAAAGACTATAAAGAACTATGAAAGAATTTAACAGTAGAGAAAGAGTATCATTCTTCAAACTGAAAAGAAGATAAGCATTCCTATGAGAAACTCCATGAGAATTGAGCACTTACTTTAGGCATTATGCTGAGCACTTTACAGGCATCATCTCGCTAAATCCAACACCCCTGTGAGGTTAAGTACTATTAACTACATGATGAAACACAGCTTACAGAAGTCAAATAATTTGCCAAAGATCCTGTATTTAGTAACTGGAAAACCTGAGATTTGACTCCACAGCTTAATCTTTTTAATCACTTTATAATACCTCCATAGAACAGAATAAAACACACACACTATCCATTCGTATTCTCAGCAGTATAGAACAAAAAGAAGCCAGAGAACAACCTTGAGAAATAAACTAGGAATTCTGAACACATTTTCCAAAATAATGAAAACCACAACAAAGAAAATAATGAATTAAAGCAGGAAACAAAATCACCTAGATGTTACTAAAGATTATTAAGGAGAATGTAAAGAAAGTAAATATTTTTTAAAAAGATGAATTTAACCAACACTTCCCTAGACCTTTCCACGGGCCTAAAGGGAGAATGACAATAGTCAGTATGTTCCAGAGAACACTAATTAGTGTAGAACCAACATCCTGGAAGCAAATCCAAATAACTGAACAAAAATAAAGATCTCATGGCCTTCAAGCAGAAAACCAATTAACTAATTAAACTAAAAACAAAACAAACTTCTTCTGTAATTCCATAAACTGGGAAAAAAACGGAAAAAAAGTATCCAGAGTAAAAAAAAAAAAGTTGTAATGCAAAACTGTACCAAACCAAGTTCTTCTGGTAGTTTGAAGGCAACAATCTCTTTCAGGTTTGCAAGATTCCAGAATATTTACAATTCTTTTATAGAAGTGCATAACCAAGTCTCCAAAAGACTGGGGGTGAGATGAGGTTGGAATTTACAGAGAAGATCCCTCCCTCCCCAAAGAAAAAGTCTATAGTCTGGGTCAACTTAAGACAGAGAGGAGGGAGAAAACTTCTGATTTCTTCATTTTCAATGGCAAGGGGGGGCACTTTTAATATTTTCAACATTTATAACTTAATATTCTGAATGACAAATTACTGCAGGGAATAAAAGGAACTGAAAAACAGAAAGGAAATTAAAAGAACAGGTTTGTTTTAAAATAGCCAAGCATTTCAATTACATCCATTAGTCTAAATACTTGACTATTAAACCTTTCAAAAGGTACAGTTAAAATGACACAGAAGGATGCAAAATGAAAAGATCACATTCAACTGGTTAAACTAAAACCCCACTCAGCCATATTTGTCAGGCAAAGCAAAATATCTGGTCCCCCTCTCCCCTCGCAAAAAAAAAAAGGCATTACACAATATAAAGAGAATAGTTTTACACTGATAAAAAGCACAATACATCAATATTAGCCTGATCTACTTGCTAAATAACCAGCACAAGTTTAAATGCAAGAAGAAATTGATATGAGAAATTACAGGAGTCGATTTTATCTACGCCATAATACACTGTTGAATCAGTCAAAAAAATATGGAAAAAGAACTTCATCTAATTAAATGAAATTAATACACACAAATACTACAGCTTTAAAGTCAGTAAGTCAAGCATCCAAATATATGTCAAAAAGAAAACTACGCTAGTTAAATTATGGGATTCAATACGATTAAAGCAGACACTAATGTGTTTAAGCACAACCTAAAAAAAGATAAAATTAAGTCAAATGTGAACAGATATAAACTTACCAATACAACAAATATGAGTGCAGCCAAAGCTATAATCAAAGGTAAATTTATAGTCTTAAATATCCTTTTTTCCTTAGGAAGGTGAAGAAAACGAATTACGAATTCAACTTCCTATTTCAAAAAAGTAAAAGAGGCGCGGTAGCGGAGATAAAAGTAATAAACATACAAATCCGTCCGACGGCAGCTTTTTCTTTAGACCAAGAACCAAGCCAAGAGAGAACGCGCGGAAGCACCCCGTCCGGCCGCCGGGCAGAAACTGCTCACGGGACCCTCCTCAGCCCCCAGGCTGCTCCCTCCCGGGCGACCTCACCGGAGAAGAGTTGCGCCGAGGCGCTCAGTTCCCGTGGAGAAGGCCCCGCCCCTCCAGGCCCCACCCTCGGGCCGAGGCGGGACAGAACTCGCCGCCCTCTGCCCCACGCCCTAGAACCAGGTGACGCGCCGCCAGTTCCAGGTGTCGAGGCTCTGGGGGTGGGGGTGGGGCGCAGGGGTAAGGCTCCCCCGGCGCCTCCTCCTACCCCCTCACCAACACCCCATCCCTGGGGACCTGCCAGCAAGACCGCTCCCCTTTCCAGGACCCTCCGAGGAGGGCAAGCACCACCACCGCCCACCCCTCCACCGGCCAGCGCCTCCCTCCCGCAGGCTGCTCCCGGAAGAAGCCTCGGGCTGGCGCCTCCTGGAAGCCTGCGAGCCCAGCTGCGGCGGGGAGCCTCGGCCTCCACCGACCACTTCCGCCACCCGACCCCTCCTGAAGGCCGCCCCACTAGCAGGGGAAGATGCCGAGACCACGACAAACACGAGCTCAAAGAGAAGGGCAAAGGTAACAGGATCGCGTTTCTGTGACAAAGGGACTAGAATGTGAGGATGCAGGGAGGCCACAAGTGTATTCTTGGTCTGTATGTTTTCTGAGAACTTGAAATATTTCATAGAAATGCTAACTTTAAAAAATATAGGGAATTCCCTGGCACTCCGGTGGTTAGGGTTCAATCCCTCGTGGGAGAACTAAGATCCCGCAAGCCAAAAAAAATAAAATAAATAAAAATTGTTTTAATTAATATAAAATGTAACTGCATTTAGCATTTGTGTTTATTATTATGTTAGCCCCAAGTGCTGTCAAAGACGTGTGAAAGATACAAGATTTTCCACAGCAGAACCGTGGTAAAAAGAATGAGACGCGTGGACCGCACAAGGGATTGGCTCCGCAGTAGCGAGCAGCATCCACAGAGCAAGGAGGTTCTTCACACACATCACCTGACAACAGAAACTGCAAACAGCATACCCTTAACTTATAAACTTCTGTATTTTAGAAATAATTGGATCGATACCCCATTTATTACAGATTTCAACTGTGCCCATACGGTGCACCTGTGAACCAAAAGGTTTCTAGAGTTTTTGAGTGGTACTTCATTATATCTGATGTTCACAAGAATTGCTGGTTGGCACTTTGAGGTATGATTACTCTGAACCAGTAAACACAGTCCTGGCTTTATCAAACTATTTCTGTACAAATACAAAAGGCATTCTTTGTATGAACATTATTAAAGACAAAGAATACCTTTCTATTAAAACATGTCTTGGCAATTTACTTTAAAAGCAAAATTATTCGTTAGATTGGGGAGGGGGATTGGGATCGACATATATACACTGATATGTATAAAATGGATAACTAATACGAACCTGCTGTATAAGAAAATAAATAAAATAAAATTCAAAAAAAATTATTTGTTAGATTAAATTATTTATTTTCTAAGTTAAGACAGTGTAATTACCATAGATTAAAGAAGTTTATGCCTAGCTTCATGTCTATTCTGTGAAATTAAGATTATAATAATAATTAAAAAAAATAAAACTCAGCCGGGGGTTCTGTAGAGATGGCCCATGGATCTAGAGTCTTTAGTTTCCTAGGATCCAAATCCTAATACAGATGAAAATTAGATTAAGAAATATTCCTTAATTAGTCTAGGGACAAAAGCACTGTTAATTAAGTATAGTATGATAGCACAGGGAGCATAATATATTGGATAAAACATTACAATGTAAGACAGGAAACCTGAATTTTAGTCTCTGTTCTGCCTCTGCAAATTAGTAAACCTCGGCAATTCACTTAATCACTAGTCCCTCACCAGTTCTTAATCTAGAATTTATTAGTTTACCTGTATAGATTTCAAAGGAAGCAAATTAACTACTTTTATGACTGACTCATTCTAGAGAACATTCAAAGAAAAGTCACAGTAAATATTGTTTGTAAACATCTTCCTAACAGGAAAAAAAAAATTAGTTTTATTCAGTCAGTTGGGAATTGAAGGTAAAACTTGAGTTATTCTTACCTTCTACTTTCACTTTAAGAATTTAAATATTTTGTGCTTCCAAGGACAGACAATTCTAAAATTTGCTGTTGTTTACCTGGTACTATACTAACTCTGCCCAGTAGGTTGAGGTGTCAGCCAACCTACAGGGTTTAGAGATGCAGGCAACAGAGCCTCAATAAATTCCTCAGGAAGTTTAGAGAGGCCAGAATGGAATACCTCAAGGTCACAAAGATGCAAATACCAAAATAGATGGAAAGGGGGAGAAACACTGACTAAAAGAATACCCAGAAAAAATTTAAAATAGCTGAAAATACATCTTAAAAGCATCCCACCAAGCAGAAAGACTGATATCTTAAGTAATAAAAAAGAAGTGGAAAAATGTCTATAGATCCTAACTCTCAAAACCCCAAAGAAACTTTACACAGCATCCAAAAAACCAGATATCTAAGTCAGTAAGCACTTACTAAAGCTACCATGGGGAAGGAACAATATACATATACATACGCATATATGATATGATTCCAAATATTTAATACAAGTTTATACATAAATACATACACACATATAAAATCAAGGTAAAATCATCTAAAAGCCAATCTGATCAAAATGTTATCTGCTTTATTTCTGGATTTTAAATTAATAGATTTTAAAAATACATCTGTTTCAGTGTCCGCCTATAAGGATACTACCTATTTCATAGTTTCAAAGATTAAAGATGAATCACTAAAACACAATTTCTAAGCCATGAAGCACCATACACTTGTTAGTTAACAGGTTCATAGCAGCATTTTTTATAACAGCCTAAAATTGTCAGCAACCCAAATGTTCACCAACAGGTGATTCAATAAACAAATTGTGGTACTTCAACTATTAAGCAATAAAAAGAAATCACTACTGGCATGTGCAACAATATGCGTGACTCTCAAAATATTTATGTTGACTTTAAACCACCACCCCCTGCAAAAAAGAAAAGGGTATATACTATCCGACATCACTTATATAAAGTTCTAGAAAATGCAAACTAATCTATGGTGAGAGAAAGCAGATTGCCTGGAAGACAGAAGGGAGTACGGCAGTGAACAGTCAGAAAGGAGGAAATCTCAAGGGGCACCAGGAAACTTCTAGGGGTGATGAATATGTTCATTATCTTGAAGGTGATAATGGTTTCATGAGTGAAAACGTCAAATTAAATTATAGACTTTAAATGTGTGCAGTTTACTGTATATCAATTATACATCAATAAAGTTTTTAAGTTGAAGGTAATAAAGATTTGAATAGGTATCCGATTTGTCTGCTCTATATAAAAAACATACAGATTTTTTTTCTTAAAAAAATAAACAACTTACTTTGCATTTCCAGCCATTGGTTGGTACTGATTTCATAACTGGTTGAAGACAAAAAGTATGATACCCTTTGTCACACGTATCACACACTAGCATCTTGCTATCTTCTCCCGATTGTCTAAAAAATAAGATAGCATTAATGATGCCTTATCTTTAAACTTATGTTTGTAACATAAGTAATCATGAAAAGAATCTGTCCTGGGAACTGCCCAGTTCATAAATACCCTCCGTCTCTGTTTGGTCTATGCACAGATAATGACAGAGTTAACCCTCTAGAGGATGAGACAGAAATCTTCCAAAGGTCCCTAAAGGATTATCCTTACTGAACGCCCACCTATGGTGAACCCGTTTTAGTCATTTTAGGGTTCCTGCAAAGAAGGAGGGGTTAAGGCAAGATGAATGACACTGATCTTTACTTCTTAAACATCCCATGCCCATCTTTTGGGAAGGAGCTGTAACTGATAGGTGATGCTGCACGGAAAGGAACAAATCTTGGCATGGTGAGTTGGAAGACACTGTCATATAATAAAAAGAGGATCAAATTTGGATCAGACCTACAACTGTGTTCAGACTTCTGTTTTTCTAGCTGTGTGACTCCTGAATAACTTAGACTTAGTCCTCTTAATTTCAGGTACAAAATGTGAATGATAATCAAAGATTACTGTGAGAATTAAATATAATTCTGGCTGAAGAGCTAAGAATATCCATTAAGCAATAAGTGCTAAATAAATAGATATAAGAATAATAATCTTGTTATAATTATTAAGAATTATAATTGAAAACCTAAAATCTTCCCCTAAACACTCTTCTGCCCCAAAGATTGGGCCCCTGTCCTGTCCATGATCTCAGCCTTGATTCTTGGCTGTTAGTCCCTCTCAGATACTAAGAATTTAATTCAAGAGGAGGGGAAAAGAAAAACTAGGGAATGCAAGAAGAAGAGCTGAGAGAGGAACCGCTGAACAAAACCTGGTGATAAACAGAAGTAAAAAGGAAGATGGGTTAATTGGCCTCCAGTAATTTCTTATTTAATTTAATAAATTCTACATATAAAATTGCACATTTTGTCTCTTTAGCTACATGGAAAGATCTTGGAGGAAAAGCACTCTTTCTTCAAGTTCTCTTACTCCTTCTCAAGAAGAAGCCAGGCACAGATACGAGGTATCAAATAAATGTTTACTGATATTTTCTTTAATTTTTACCAAAATATAAAAGCACGTGGTCCTATTTATTCCACATAATTCTAAGATATTGATGCTTATTGTTATCAAATTAAATTACAAATAAAACAGACTGAACATGGCAGTGGTGGGCATCATTTCTCCTGATTACAAAAGTCCTCAGCCTGTAAACAATTTGAAGACTGCTGTAGATGCAGGTAACATCCCCAAATTATCATGCTAATTAATTAGTAGCATGAGAAAAAAATAATCACAGAAAAGACTGGAGAAATGACCAAAGGATGGAATAAAACAAATAGAAAAAGATAATCCCATTACAAACATTTAAATGCCATACAATACTTTGTTTCAGAATTATGGTGAAAGTAACTGCCTTTCAGATAGATACAGATTTCTTTTTAAACAGTAGACTTAGTATAAATTGTTCTTCCTGGAATAGAAATTGAAACTTATCACTGATTCTTTGGTTCACTCTAATAACTACTTTCCATAGTTAGAGGTTTATTTTCCTATTAAATCTCCTCCCCAGTCTCCCTCAGAAAAAAAGGTGCTTTTTTTTCTAATGCTTATTTATTTTTAATTGTTAATATCATTCATTTAAAATTGCTGGCAAACTTAAGCTAGCTTTTTAGGCAACCAGAGGAATTTAAATTATTAAAATTAGTTTTTGTTTAGACTTATTTCAAAGAAATATGTTAATAAATATCTAGCAATTTCTAAAGACATGATGAAGTCAGTGTGAATGAATATAGCTGCAGTATGAACAACCTTTATCATATTACACAAACCTTTAGTACCTAATAATAGGGTCTCTCTTAAACTCAATACACACCTTTGAGTTGAAATTAAAACTTACTTGCAGTTCTGGCACACTTTGCACTCAGGACATTGCCAACCTGCACGTTTTAATGGAGTAACCGCTATATCCAGGCACATTCCATGATAGTGCTGACCACAAGTAGTACAAAAGAACTGATCTAAGAGGTCTCCCGGGCTGTCGCACACTGCACAGTTTGCATCTTCCTTTGCTACAATTAACAGTAAAACAACGAAATTGTTGTATAAGAATTTAATATTTTTCTGGCTTTACAGTTTAAAAATCACTTGAAGGGAATTTTCATGGTAAATCTTTCAGACACTTGAAATTATCCACATTGAACTGATATCCAATCAGAATAAGGTCTCCATTAAAACATTATAATATCTTTAATCTAAATTTAATCACATTAAATTTAATCATATAGTTTTGCAATGATTTGTACCTACATCTACTTGAGACCATAAGCAGTTCTTATTTAATTTTATATCCCTAATACCAGTGATATGCTGGGCACCTAGTTAATGTTCAATATATGCTTGCTGAAAAGAACCAAAAAGGAAAATATCAACTGAGAGGCGCTTTGCAGTGCAAAAATAAACATTTTTATTTGAGTGTTAAATAGGTTTTGAAATTAACAAAATCAGAGACAAAATTAAGAAATGTTAATATCAATTAGATTAAGATGCTTCTTATGCATAAACACTAATTTTTATTCAAGTCAAATAAGGGTTTTTTAATACTGGAAAATATATGAGGGAGAACATTAAAGATGGAAGCTACATATTCATACACAAATATAATACTTCATATACTAATTCTATATTCATCTATATAATTGCCAGTTGTAAAAAAATTATGGACATCGTCTATCGCTAAATGTGGATTAAAAGGAATGGCACTTTTTAACAGTTCTTGTACCATCTAAAATAAAAAATAAATGTCAGGATAAACTGGCTTGCCAAGTATACAAACGCATGCATATTACAATATAATAAGGAAAAGAATGTATTCTAAAATCATACCAATTGGATGATATACACAAATATGTCTGTAACTGACACTTATGTTCTCAACTAAATGGTCCGATTAGCTGATTGTCCTAGGACCGTTTTAAATTGTACATACGATTTTTTTTTTTTCCTCTTTCGCTTTCTGAAGATTTGGTCAGTCGTCTCTGGCTATAAGCCCTTTCTACCTGCTTTCTTTCCCCAGTCAAGTATCTTGAAACAGAGTAATAATCTATTCCTTTTCCTTACACCAAGAATTGGTTTTGTGGGCCATAGAAGTCTTTGGCATACAGAGTTTTTGTTTTTATTTTAGAATCCTTTTAGAATGGTAAAAAAAAAAAAAAAAAAACATTTGCAGTTTGAGGGCAGAACACAAACAGGCCCTAGGATGCATCTAGACTGTAAGCTGGGCCCCTGGCGGCTCCTCACCCACTGTTCATCTGAAGCTACTTTAATGAGGCTACCAGTGGCCTATGAAATCCCGTGGTTACTTTTTAGGTCTTACCTTATTTGCCATCTGCAGCGTTTACATCTACGCCCACACTGAAATTTCCTACCTTGATTGACTTCTATGATGGCAGCTTTCTCCAGATTTCTCCTTAGGCTTCCCATGCCCCCAATCTCCTCCTGCTGTGCTGGCTTTTGTGCCTCCACAAGCCCTCTAAATGATGGAGTCTCTTAGGATTTCATCCTCTTCCATCTTTTCTAATTCCCCATGGTTTTTCTTTGTAATCACATCAATTCCTACATCATAAAACACCACCACAATTCCCAGATCTCTATCACCAGACCCAAACTTCTTTCTGAACCTCAAAATGTTATTTTCAAGTCTTACTGGACCCTCAATAGCCAGGTGTTCTAAAAATACTCAAACTCAACTCCTCTAAAACTCTTTTTTTTTTTTTTTTTATAAATTTATTTATTTTTGGCTGCGTTGGGTCTTTGTTGCTGCACGCAGGTTTTCTCCAGTTGGGGAGAGTGGGGCTACTCTTCATTGTGGTGAGCGGGCCTCCCATTGCTGTGGCCTCCCTCATTGCGGAGCACGGGCTCTAGGCGCGCGGGCCTCAATAGCTGCGGCACGCGGGCTCAGTAGTTGTGGCGCACGGGCCTAGCTGCTCCGTGGCACGTGGGATCTTCCTGGACCAGGGATCGAACCCGTGTCCCCTGCATTGGCAGGCTGATTCTCAACCACTGCGCCACCAGGGAAGCCCCCTCTAGAACTTTTTTTAAACCTAAACCTCTCCCTTCTTTCTCGACCTGCTGGGTAAAGAAACTTTAGTGTCACTATTGACCCTTAACTACTCCCTGACCCAACACATCCAATTGGATACCAGTTCTTACTGAGTAAACTTTTTATGTATCCTCTTCCATCTGTTTGTACAGTTCAGTCCATCACACTTTGTCTTGGTCACTGCAGTTATCTTCTGAATGGAATGCTGGCTTAGGGCTCTGACCTCCTCCCTAAATCAGCTAAAGATCCAGAGCAATTTTCTAAGTGTTACGCCCTGCGCAAATTACAACTTTATCAACACCTCCTTTCTTGCCTTAAAATAAAAAAATCAAAAATTTCTAGTTTGAGGCAAAAAAAGGAGTGGGGGGGGGATTATCTCCTTTTCCAACTGAATCTCAGAACATTCACTATTTCCTGGTCAGATCAAGCGGTCTGCTGTGCACGTTAACACAACAGACTGCTCAACCTTTGTGTACTTGTACACATTCTGTTCCTTCTGCCTGTAATTTTGTTCCTTTGTTGTGCCACTAGCCCATTCCAAAGAGGCCTTTAAAACTCTTGCTCAGACATAAACCCTGACTATCTAATGTTACCACACCTAAATGCCCATTTAGTTGTTGATTATTCCTTTCCCCATATGCTTAGAAGAAACTGTTAAATCATCAATTAATTATAACACAATACCGTGAACCCTTGAAGGGTAGTAACCTTGTCTTTTTCAACTTCATATCCTCAGTTGCCTAGCACAAATCAATTCTTATATTTTAAGCAAAGGAGTTGCTTCTAAAATCATTTTTAAGTGGCTCTTTAAATGACAGGCATTTAGAAGAAAGCATTAATTCTAAAAATGAAATTACATGTATTAGTTCATTTTTTTAAATAAAAATGGAAAAACAGAGCAAAGTAGTTTTCTTAATACTAAAAGAGAGTTCCATATTTACTCATTCAAGCTAAGTACATTTAAAAACTAATCTTTGATTTTTGCCTACCCTCAAAACTTACAGAAACTGGGGCAAGTACTGGACTCTATCAGATTACATCTTTCTATTGTAATTTGCCAGGAACACTATCTAAATACTTCTGTGAAACTTTCTAGAGTTTGCTACTCTGCCACTTCAACTTGCCATGGTAGCTACTAGTCACATGTAGCTATTGCGCAATGGAAATGTGATTAGTCCAAATTGAGATGTGCTATACATATAAAACACACTCCGAATTCCAAAGACTTAATAGGAAAAAAATATTAATGTCACTATCTCAAAAATTTTATTAATTACAAGTTGAAATATTAACATTTTGGATATATTGGGTTAAGTATGTATTTTTAAAATTAATTTCAAATAAAAAATTTTAACATGACCACTAGAAAAATTAAAATTACATATATTGCTCACATCATATTTCTATTGCACAGCACTGTTTTATACAGCAAAGCTCATTCTGCAACAAGGTAACTCTGTGTATCACTATAGCAGAGATTACTTTTTATTCTATGACAGTTTCCACCAATTCCTTGATGACAATACTGTCATGTTGTATGATTAGTATGCATCATTTAATAAATTGGGCAAAAAAAATCCATGTGATATATTCAGTCCAAAAACATTTACTATGCATTATATAAAAATAATAATAGAAAAAACTTGGTCCCAACCATTTTTCTGATCTGGGCGAACATACAGAAATATGTAGAAATACTAAAACAGCCTTTTGGAGCGCATGCATTAAGAAGATGACATTACTGGATGGCTTAAGTGTCATGTCAGACATAAGTATATGTACATATACATACATATATGTCTGAAAGCCAAAGGGGCGTTAAGCTTGAAGCAATAATCAAACGACTAAGTGAAAATTTTCTTTAAGCAGTAGGGAAAGCAAAATAGATTGAGTGAAAGACTAAAGATAAAGACAATTTAAGAGAGGACAGGAGTAAAATCCAGGTTAATTTGGCTCCAAAGATCATATTCTTTACTACTAATCAATATTGATGCCCACTGGAAGGGCAAAGAAGGTGAAGAATAAAAGTGCAAAGGAAAAGTGCCAGCACAGGCATAGCAGGAAGAAGCTAAATGATGTAGGGAAAGCAAGAAAAGAGCAGCAGAAACAGAGAATAAGCTTTGGACAGGTCACTTCTTCCTAAGTGACAGCTGTGACGAGAAGAAATGGAGAAAAAGGCAAAAACATGGAGCTTAAATTAGATGGAAGCTTATCATAGGTCCTTAAACATGGTCAATTTGGAAGGTGAGACTACTGCTTAAGAAAGGCTAGACAGCACATAAGAAGAGAACCAGGTGAAGAGCACAGTCTCAAGTCAGATTATTATCAGTGAATTTTAAAAGGACTAAATCAGCATAGCTTTGTAACTTCCATCGACATTACAACTTCCGTGATCTATGTTTCCATCGCTGGCAGGACACTCTGCAAGGTGATTTGCCTATCAAAATGGAATCTCTAGAAAGAAGAAGTAAATCATGGATGTTGTCCAGAGAGGCTGGCCCACAGAGTAGGCAGGTAGGTAAGAAAGAAAGGTCAGGGGGCTGACAGAATTTAAGGTAACAGAAAAGTAGCAGGACTTGGTGTCAAGAGAGACCAGACAACTAAGAAAATGAGGTAGGAGTTAAAAGTTTAAATGAAGTAAAGGAAGAAAAAGCTGAGTGATGAAAGTAAATACGCTGGGGGAGGGGGAGTGGATTAAGAGATGTAGCATTCCCAGGTTTAAACCTTGCAAAGGCTTCTCACTGAAGACAGAATAAAATCCAAACCCCTTCCCTTGTTTACAAGGCCTACATGATCTAGTCTTTGTTCGCCTTGATGTGGTCTCTACTACCCACCTGGCAGACACTAAGTTCCAGACACAGTGACTAGCTGTCTATTCCACAATCACGCCATGCTCCTGCCTCAAGGCCTGCGCAGTAGTTGTTCGCTCAGCCTGGAATGTTCTTTCCTCTGACCTTGCATGGCTGGCTTTCTGCCATTCAGCCTTCCATGAGAGGGAAAATACTACTCAGGAAGTATATGTGGCTATGTCCCTTAGATGGATATTTAGCGTAAAGTTTCCAGGCAAGGTTAGTGTATACTTGCATCGTCGTGAAAATAAGGTTAGAGCCATGACTGGCATTTTTCGAAGACAAAGCACCCCAAAATTGTTTTCTGATGAAAATGCTGGTCGTGCTCACAGATGCGCTCTTTTTTGCTGGGATGTTTTTTTCTAATGAGGTCCATGTTTTTGTTAGATTTTTCAACTTTCATAAAAAGATGTCAATCTTACCCCTAACTCAGGTAACTATCACAGCATACCGCTCTGTTCTTAGCCAGCAGCATCAAGTATTATACTCAATGCAAACACATTACTTAGATAAGAGCTAAAATAACTACCTTTCAGTACAGCAATTCATAATATATGGTACAATGCTACATGATTTTCATTGTCATTTAACCTTCGTAATAACACTGTCATTTAAGATATCCCCATTTTTAAAACATAAAAAGTGCTTTGTGCTATGACATACAATTAGAACAACTAAATATACAAATGAAAGATTTTATAAGACTATTACGTAGTCTTGTATATTACTGCAATATAGTCTATCTGCAGTACTCTCTACATCCTTGGATTAAAACAGATGCTCAGGAAGCTGGGTATTTAGACTGCATTGTTTAGGATCCCCAGGGAATAGAATTTACTCAACTGGGCTTTGGTTTTATACCACTGACTTATTTTAAGGGCTGTTATAAGAAATTGCCCTGTGGGGTTTGTTGTTTATACTGCAAGACAGCTACTTGAAGACAGTTTCTCACTACCATATATAGTGTACATACAGTGTCAGTATCAAGTGAATTATTATTACTACAAATCAGGCAACTGTTCATATGCCCTTCTTCATGCTGACTGCTGGAAAGCTCTGGAGCCAGATTTGTGGCATAGGCCTGGGAAATACACATTTATTTTGGGTATCAGCCTCACCGTATTACCCTCCCATTTATCCTATCCTTATTTTCCCTTCCCACTGGCCAAATTTTCTTGCTTATTTTTAGTCTTACTTTATCCTACTGTTCATGTATTTGTGTAAGTCTCCGTAAGTCTACTTTGGAACAAGGCAAGGTACCAGTAATTTCAATGTATCTTTTAGCTTTATGTTGCCAGCATGAACCTTTCACTATATTCATGATAAATGGTAACAAATCATCTCACCTCAGTTCTTACACTTCATTATTTTATAAAACAATTTATGATCCCTAACAAATAAATGTATATAAATCATATACATTATGTGAACAGAGTCTGCAAAAGAAAGTAGTACTGCCAATAAGTAATAGAATTCCTCACATTAGAAACATAGTCATAGAAAAGTTTGCATGTTGTTTACTGAGGTCTAAATCACGACCACATACAAAAGGCTGAATAAAATTTAAATTGTTAAACACACCCACAGTTGCTTTATTCAATTGGAAAAGTGTGTTATACCACCCAGAATACAATCAGCTCTGATGATTCACATCGCAGTCTGTGTACTTAGTGAAGGAATTCACTATATGAGGCCTTAAAATAAATAACACCCATTACAGTAGCTGTGCATGAGTGTTGTCTTCTTCTCCCAGATTTAACAGTGTGTAATCCAAAGCATTTTTAAAACTTTAAATCCCTTATTAGCCTAAATACAATGTGACATTTCAGTTTGCCTTACCTATAATTTACGTCTGTATAGTGACGTAAGGGCACTATAAGGGCAACATGATTATACATGTAGACACAAAATAACTTTAACTAAAGATAAAATCATGGTACTGAACAGAGAAAAATGATGATTATGAAATCTGTGTTTGAGATTACTTTAAGCCTGAAGTAGCTATATTTATGTTTCACAAAGCTGGAAAAGACAGGAAAAAAGCCTTTACTGACATTGCTAAGAATACAGGTAAAAGCTAACAATTAGGTAACTAAGAGATGACATAAAAAAAGACTGAATAAAGAAGGCATCAAAGAGATTTCACAAGCAGATTGGAAATTCAATTTACTAGGGAAAAAAGATCTCAAATCATGCATGCTCATTGGAAATCCATATACTAGGAAAAAAGTAAGATCTCTATTTAATAAGGATAGGAAAGAGTTATAATTTTCTGTATAACATAAATTTCAAACACTTAAACCTTTTCACCTAATTATAAAATACTGTTTGGAAAAGAAAAAAAAAAAAAGACAACTGAGGATTATAGATAATTATAACCAAGACAGATGAATCAAGAAGAAGCATTAACGAGATTTCTATTATGACTACTAGGACATTTTCCAAGATTTTCAAGTGTTTGGTGATCCTATCAACATACATCCTGAAATAACATCTGAATGAACCATCTTCTAAATCTCCAACTGGGTAGTCTTTTTAGTGTAAAAGACACTGAATTAAATACACTGTTTAATTTTTTAAATGACCTACTTTCATAGTACATATTAAAATACCATATACTCAGCAAGTTTACCTTTCTACAGTAGTTAAATTTTTTAAATAAGAATAAAAAACATGCAAACTATCTTTGAATTTTTGAGGAAATAACTCTCTGGATATAACTTCAATGATATTGTTGGTAACAGATTCCTCCCCCTGCCCCCTCACCCCACCCAAGGATCTCTTGTGAAGATCTCTCAGATTATCAAGATTATGTAATGTTGCCTTTTACCACAAGTAGAATAACACTTAGGGAACTTAAACATTTGTTATTTTAAGTAAATACACTGATAAATGTTTTTAAATATATCTGTAGTAAACTTACATCTTTCAGGAGCTTGGTCAATGTGCTCTGGACAAAGAAGGAAGAAGTGACTGAAATCCTGAAAGGTGCCGGCTCCAGCAGCACAAGGATAATGGTACATCTGGGCACATTTCTCTTCACAGCATTTGATAGTGGCTCCAAGGTGCTTACAAAATGCACATCGCTGGAAGGGAGCAAAGGATAAAGAAATATCCTTATAAAACCTGGAAAAGCAACACTCAAAGGTGGGGCTACAAAGATATTCAAAAGTCTTTGTACATTACTAGTAAAACAATTTGAAGCCTGCAGAGCACTAAATAAAGGATCAGTTAAAATGATAAAATCTAAGTTCTCCGTTCAGTGCTTGGTACATATTCATCCTTCCATTCAAGTTTAGAAAGTTAGCATTTCACTTTTTTTTTTCTATTGACTTTGTCAATACAACTACCATTTTTAAAAAACTAATAATATGGTTAAAAGGGCAGGTTTCTAGTTGGGGATTATTTTTAACAGGTGATTAAATCCCATTAATAAACAGATAAAACATATATATATTATTTCCAAAACCTCTTACTATTTTCACCCTGCCTAAAAATCAACATGAAGTAAACTAGTCAATCACAGAATAAGTTAATGAGTGGCAGCTACATGGTTAAAGGCACACATACAAATCTACACACTTCATTGTAGCAGTTAGTTTCAAGTTTCTTTAAAATGCTGGGCACGTGAAGAAAAATTAAGTCATCTGACTTTCTCCTTCCCCCATTCCAATCTGCCTCTATCTCTTGCAAGTGGTAAAATCAAAGAAATAAAGTCTCAAACGAACAGCAGGAGAAGTTTGGCGCACCTGAAATGTGTAAGAAGTCAGTATGAATTATCTAAGAGTAATTCTTTCCCTAAGAAAGATTAATAAACGTCCTCATCCGCCCAAGCCCACTTGGGGCATCATAACGTATAAAATCTCTCTGTGTGTGTAGATGCCTAGCTGCCCTTCTTGAATATACTTCTGTTTTAGCATTTATGCTACTGCATGGTAATTACTTATCGCTCTTTTTTCATCCAAGATCTTTGAGTAGAGGAATCGGGTTGTACTAACTTTGTATTCTTAGTACCATGAATGCTGTTTGACATAGAAAGGCCCTAATAAATTGGTGTTCATATTTACATATATTAAATGGACTTCACTTTTGATAATCTTACTGTAGGTGTGGCTCATGACTAGCAGAGCTGAACTAACTGAAGCCAAGTGGGACGGTACGTGGTAAAACCGAGGCTCAGGTAATAGAGTTGCTAACATTACTATGAACGTCTTCACGTGCTAATATACTGATTCCATATTCTGCTAGTCAATTAGATAATACAATAGTTTGTAAATTGTAAATAATTTCAATGTCTTGCATGTAAATCTACATAAGATATCACATGCCATCAAACGCCTCCTCATAACCATCCGTCCCCTGCACGGAACCAATATAAGAAAGTTAAGCGTCTCTTGGTGTGTCTTCTACACATTTTGGCTGCAGGCAACAAGACCACTGTAGTTTCTAAGTAACTCATAAACACTAGCTATATCTTTGACATTTTAATTTTATATAATGTCCACAAGTTCACACACTAACACACATTTCAGTTGTCTTTTTGTACTCAAAGGTATTATTACTGCATTAACAAAAACTGAAGAAAAGAAATAAAGCCTTCTTTATCTTCACTGATAAAGCATAATAATCAGCTTTTTCCAAACAATATATTTATGTCACAACCTCCTATGGTATCCAAATATGTTTACTGTATTAACAGAACCCAGAATTAAAGACATGTATAATATCTAGGTAGTCTGAGTATCCTTGAGTCAATACTGGAAAGGTCAAGGTAATGTTGAGGGAAGAAAGTACATTTATATGTCCAATCAACCACTGAAAAGTTTTTATTATTAACTCATTAACATCGCAAAATAATTTCTGCTACACTGTTAAAATCTAGAATCTCCATTACTTTTATAGCATATGGCAAGTTGTACAGAAGCCTTTTGCTCTAAAAGTAATTTTGACAAATAAAATATAATGACTTTTAAGTGTATAGTAAGGAAATAAAATAATTTAACTTGATCCTTTTCTCACTGTCTATATCATTTTACAAACATCAACATGTTCTCTTAATCATATTTGCAATGGAAAATATTACATGACATTAGCTAAACTACTATGAGAAGTCCTGGAATGTATCCAACATACTAATTTACAATAACATGTAAAGAGATTAGGGAATAAAGGGAAATAAAATACTAACTGCATTTAAGTGAACGCTTCAAACCCAACTGTGATAACTACATAGCTAATGAAAGACATTTGGCATTGAAAGAAAACATATACTATCTATACAGGCTGGAATATATCTTTTTGAACCAATAAAAAGCATTTATAAAATTGTAGAAAATGTCAAAGAATAAATTTCTACAGGAAACTTGTCTAACATCAGCACCCTCATACACCGCAAGTCACAAATCAAAACAAATTATAAGCTAAGTAACAATTACAAAGCTAATTAACATTTCGTGAGAGGAAGGTAAGATAAAAAGCTCTTATCAACTAAACAATTTGACTCGATATTAAAAACTCCTAAATAATTTTTTATACTTTTTTAACCATTAAAAAGAAGAGAAGGAGAGGGAAAGATAAAAAGAAAAGTGTTAAATATCTTTTGACATTAGTCCTAGAACACATCAAAGAAAAAACTCTCAATGAGAGTTCACATTGCCACCTGTAAGAAAGAGTCTGAGGAACTTCCAAAACTTGGAAAGCTCTCGCAAAATAAATCTATAATACAAAACAAAATCAACAAAATTTCAGAGATTAAGGTTCAAGATGAGTTATGAAACAGTAACAATAAGTTTCAGGATATTCCAAAGCTTGTTCAATTAATTATCAAGTATTTATTCTATATCAACTACTGCAATTGGCTAAGTGCTGTAAGAAATATCAAATATTAATTTTCTACACACCAGGCTGTTTTTAACCTTTACCAAACTTTTCTTATTAGTCTGTTAGGATTCTCCCATAATGCTGTAATTACGAATGAAGATAGCAAGTAAGAGAAAAAAATAAAATGGCATGGGAAACTATCAGGAAGGTCCAATGTCTGTTTAGAAAGAGTACTAGAAAGAGAGAAAATAGAAGGATTATAAGCAGAGAAATTAGAAAGAAAATTTATGAAAATATCTAATAATAAGAGGTAACATTTATTAAGCATAATTTCCATTTAATAGATGAGGAAACTGAAAGACAAGAGTCTTTTTTTTCTGTTCTATTGATATCCGTTTCACTACAAAAACACCCACCCAAACAGAAAACACCAGCTTCAGATTAAAATGTCTTACACCTAGAAACATGGGCAAAGATAACAAGGATAAATGAAAAATTCTCGTAGCCCCACCAAAAAGAAAAGGGGTCATTTACAAAGAAAGGACAAACGGGAATTGCTTTTCATTGGCAATATTAAATGTAAAAACAAAAAAGAGCGGCTTCCGGGAAGATGGCGGAAGAGTAAGACACGGAGATCACCTTCCTCCCCACAGATACACCAGAAATACATCTACACGTGGAACAACTCCTACAGAACACCTACTGAACGCTGGCAGAAGACCTCAGACCTCCCAAAAGGCAAGAAACCCCCCACGTACCTGGGTAGGGCAAAAGAAAAAAGGAAAAACAGAGACAAAAGGATAGGGACGGGACCTGCACCTCTGGGAGGGAGCTGAGAAGGAGGAAAGGTTTCCACACACTAGAAGCCCCTTCACAGGCTGAGACTGCGGGTGGCGGAGGGGGAGAGCTTCGAAGCCGCGGAAGAGAGCGCAGCCACAGGGGTGCGGGGGGCAAAGCAGAGAGATTCCCGCACAGATGATCAGGGCCGCCCGAGAGGCTTGTCTGCCCACCCGCCGGGGCGGGCGGGGCTGGGAGCTGAGGCTCGGGCTTCGGTCGGAGCACAGGGAGAGGACTGGGGTTGGCGGCGTGAACACAGCCTACAGGGGGTTAGTGCGCCACGGCTAGCCGGAAGGGAGTCCGAGGACAAGTCTGGAGCTGCCGAAGAGGCAGGAGACTTTTTCTTACGTCTTTGTTTCCTGGTGCGCGAGGAGAGGGGATTAAGAGCGCTGTTTAAAGGAGCTCCAGAGACGGGCGCGAGACGCGGCTAACAACGCGGACCCCAGAGACGGGCATGAGACGCTAAGGCTGCTGCTGCCGCCACCAAGAAGCCTGTGTGCAAGCACAGGTCACTCTCCACACACCCCTTACGAGGAGCCTGTGCAGCCCGACACTGCCAGGGTCCCAGGATCCAGCGACAACTTCCCCGGGAGAACGCACAGTGCACCTCGGGCTGGTGCAGCGTCACACCGGCCTCTGCTGCCGCAGGCCCACCCCGCACGCCGTGCCCCTCCCTCCCCCCAGCCTAAGTGAGCCAGAGCCCCTGAATCAGCGGCTCCTTTAACCCCGTCCTGTCTGAGCGAAGAACAAACGCCCTCTGGCCACCTACACGCAGAGGCACGGCCAAAGTCAAAACTGAGTCCCGGGAGCTGTGCTAACAAAGAAGAGAAAGGGAAATCCCTCCCAGCAGCCTCAGAAGCAGCGGATTAAAGCTCCACAATCAACTTGATGTACCTGCATCTGAGGAATACCTGAATAGACGACGAACCATCCCAAATTGAGGAGGTGGACTTTGACAGCAACATTTATGATTTTTTTCCCCTTTTCCTCTTTTTGTGAGTGTGTATGTGTATGCTTCTGTGTGAGATTTTGTCTGTATAGCTTTCTTTCCATCATTTGTCCTAGGGTTCAATCCGGTTTTTTTATTTTTAATAATTATTTTTTATTATAATAACATTATTTTATTTTCTTATTTTATTTTACTTTACCTTCTTTCTTTCTTTTTTTCCTTCCTCCTTCCCTCCCTCCTTTCTTTCTTTCATTCTTTTTCTTTATTTCTTCTACTAATTGTTTCTTTCTACTTTTTCTCCCTTTTATTCTGAGCCGTGTGGATGAAAGGCTCTTGGTGCTGCAGCCAGGGGTCAGCGCTGTGCCTCTGAGGTGGGAGAGCCAATTTCAGGACACTGGTCCACAAGAGACGTCCCAGCTCCACATAATATCAAATGGCGAAAATCTCCCAGAAATCTCCATCTCAACACCAGACTCAGCTTCACTCAACGACCAGCAAGCTACAGTGCTGGACATCCTATGCCAAACAACTAGCAAGACAGGAACACAACAGCACCCATTAGCAGAGAGGCTGCCTAAAATCATAATAAGTCCACAGACACCCCAAAACACACCACCAGACGTGGACCTGCCCACCAGAAAGACAAGATCCAGCCTCATCCACTAGAACACAGGCACTAGTCCCCTCCACCAGGAAGCCTGCACAACCCACTGAACCAACCTTAGCCACTGGGGACAGACACCAAAAACAACGGGAACTACGAACTTGCAGCCTACGAAAAGGAGACCCCAAACACAGTAAGATAAGCAAAATGGGAAGACAGAAAAACACACAGCAGATGAAGGAGCAAGATAAAAACCCACCAGACCGAACAAATGAAGAGGAAATAGGCAGTCTACCTGAAAAAGAATTCAGAATGATAGTAAAGATGATCCAAAATCTTGGAAATAGAATAGACAAAATGCAAGAGACATTTAACAAGGACCTAGAAGAACTAAAGATGAAACAAACAACGATGAACAACACAATAAATGAAATTAAAAATACTCTAGATGGGATCAATAGCAGAATAACTGAGGCAGAACAGATAAGTTACCTGGAAGATAAAATAATGGAAATAACTACTGCAGAACAGAAAAAAGAAAAACGAATGAAAAGAACTGAGGACAGTCTCAGGGACCTCTGGGACAACATTAAACGCACCAACATTCGAATTATAAGGGTCCCAAAGAAGAAGAGAAAAAGAAAGGGACTGAGAAAATATTTGAAGAGATTATAGTTGAAAACTTCCCTAATATGGGAAAGGAAATAGTTAATCAAGTCCAGGAAGCACAGAGAGTCCCATACAGGATAAATCCAAGGAGAAATATGCCAAGACACATATTAATCAAACTGTCAAAAATTAAATACACAGAAAACATAGTAAAAGCAGCAAGGGAAAAATAACACACAAGGGAATCCCCATAAAGTTAACAGCTGACCTTTCAGGAGAAACTCTGCAAGCCAGAAGGGACTGGCAGGACATATTTAAAGTGATGAAGGAGAAAAACCTGCAACCAAGATTACTCTATCCAGCAAGCATCTCATTCAGATTTGATGGAGAAATTAAAACCTTTACAGACAAGCAAAAGCTGAGAGAGTTCTGCACCACCAAACCAGTTATACAACAACTGCTAAAGGAACTTCTCTAGGCAAGAAACACAAGAGAAGAAAAAGACCTACAATAACGAACCCAAAACAATTAAGAAAATGGGAATAGGAACATAGATATCGATAATTACCTTAAAGGTAAATGGACTAAATGCTCCCACCAAAAGACACAGATTAGCCGAATGGATACAAAAACAAGACCCATATATTTGCTGTCTACAAGAGACCCACTTCACATACAGACTGAAAGTAAGGGGATGGAAAGAGCTATTTCATGCAAATGGAAACCAAAAGAAAGCTGGAGTAGCGATTCTCGTATCAGACAAAATAGACTTTAAAATAAAGACTATTAGAAGAGACAAAGAAGGACACTACATAGTGATCAAGGGATCGATCTAAGAAGAAGATATAACAATTGTAAATATTTATGCACCCAACATAGGAGCACCCCAATACATAAGGCAAATACTAACGGCAATAAAAGGGGAAATCGACAGTAACACTTTCATAGTAGGGGTTTGTAACACCCCACTTTCACCAATGGACAGATCATCCAAAATGAAAATAAATAAGGAAACACAAGCTTTAAATGAGACATTAAACAAGATGGACTTAATTGATATTTATAGGACATTCCATCCAAAACAAAAAAATACACATTCTTCTCAAGTGCTCATGGAACATTCTCCAGGATAGATCATATCCTGGGTCACAAATCAAGCCTTGGTAAAGTTAAATGAATTGAAATTGTATCAAGTATCTTTTCCGACCAAAATGCTATGAGACTAGATATCAATTACAGGAAAAGATCTGTAAAAAATACAAACACATGGAGGCTAAACAATACACTACTTAATAATGAAGTGATCACTGAAGAAACCAAAAAATACCTAGAAACAAATGAAAATGGAGACACGACGACCCAAAACCTATGGGATGCAGCAAAAGCCGTTCTAAGAGGGAAGTTTATAGTAATACAAGCCTACCTTAAGAAACAGGAAACATCTCGAATAAACAACCTAATCTTGCACCTAAAGCAATTAGAGAAGGAAGAAAAAAAAAAACCCAAAGTTAGTAGAAGGAAAGAAATCATAAAGATCAGATCAGAAATAAATGAAAAAGAAATGAAGGAAACAATAGCAAAGATCAATAAAACTAAAAGCTGATTCTTTGAGAAGATAAACAAAATTGATAAACCATTAGCCAGACTCATCAAGAAAAAAAGGGAGAAGACTCAAATCAATAGAATTAAAAATGAAAAAGGAGAAGTAACAACTGACACTGCAGAAATACAAAAGATCATGAGAGATTACTACAAGCAACTCTATGCCAATAAAATGGACAACCTGGAAGAAATGGACAAATTCTTAGAAATGCACAACCTGCCAAGACTGAATCAGGAAGAAATAGAAACTATGAACAGACCAATCACAAGCACTGAAATTGAAACTCTGATTAAAAATCTTCCAACAAACAAAAGCCCAGGACCAGATGGCTTCACAGGCGAATTCTATCAAACATTTAGAGAAGAGCTAACACCTATCCTTCTCAAACTCTTCCAAAATATAGCAGAGGGAGGAACACTCCCAAATTCATTCTATGAGGCCACCATCACCTTGATACCAAAACCAGACAAGGATGTCACAAAGAAAACTACAGGCCAATATCACTGATGAACATAGATGCAAAAATCCTCAACAAAAGACTAGCAAACAGAATCCAACAGCACATTAAAAGGATCATACGCCATGATCAAGTGGGGTTTATTCCAGGAATGCAAGGATTCTTCAATATACGCAAATTAATCAGCGTGATACACATTAACAAACTGAAGGAGAAAAACAATATGATCATCTCAATAGATGCAGAGAAAGCTTTTGACAAAATTCAATATCCATTTATGATAAAAACCCTCCAGAAAGGAGGCATAGAGGGAACTTTCCTCAACATAATAAAGGCCATATATGACAAACCCACAGCCAACATCGTCCTCAATGGTGAAAAACTGAAAGCATTTCCAGTAAGATCAGGAACTAGACAAGGTTGCCCACTCTCACCACTATTATTCAACATAGTTTTGGAAGTTTTAGCCACAGCAATCAGAGAAGAAAAGGAAATAAAAGGAATCCAAATTGGAAAAGAAGAAGTAAAGCTGTCACTGTTTGCAGATGACATGATCCTATACCCAGAGGATCCTAAAGATGCTACCAGAAAACTACTAGAGCTAATCAATGAATTTGGTAAAGTGGCAGGATACAAAATTAATGCACAGAAATCTCTGGCATTCCTATATACTAATGATAAAAAATCTGAAAGTGAAATCAAGAAAACACTCCCGTTTACCATTGCAACAAAAAGAATAAAATATCTAGGAATAAACCTACCGAAGGAGACAAAAGACCTGTATGCAGAAAATTATAAGACACTGATGAAAGAAATTAAAGATACAAATAGATGGAGAGATATACCATGTTCTTGGATTGGAAGAATCAACATTGTGAAAATGACTCTACTACCCAAAGCAATCTACAGATTCAATACAATCCCTATCAAACTACCACTGGCATTTTTCACAGAACTAGAACAAAAAATTTCACAATTTGTATGGAAACACAAAAGACCCCGAATAGCCAAAGCAATCTTGAGAACGAAAAACGGAGCTGGAGGAATCAGGCTCCCTGACTTCAGACTATACTACACAGCTACAGTAATCAAGACAGTATGGCACTGGCACAAAAAGAGAAAGGTAGATCAATGGAACAGGATAGAAAGCACAGGGATGAACCCACGCACATATGGTCACCTTATCTTTGATAAAGGAGGCAGAAATGTACAGTGGAGAAAGGACAGCCTCTTCAATAAGTGATGCTGGGAAAACTGGACAGGTACATGTAAAAGTATGAGATTAGATCACTCCCTAACACCATACACAAAAATAAGCTCAAAATGGATTAAAGATCTAAATGTAAGGCCAGAAACTATCAAACTCTTAGAGGAAAACATAGGCAGAACACTCTATGACATAAATCACAGTAAGATCCTTTTTGACCCTCCTCCTAGAGAAATGGAAATAAAAACAAAAATAAATGGGACCTAATGAAACTTCAAAGCTTTTGCAGAGCAAAGGAAACCATAAACAAGACCAAAAGACAACCCTCAGAATGGGAGAAAATATTTGCAAATGAAGCAACTGACAAAGGATTTATCTCCAAAATTTATAAGCAGCACATGCAGCTCAATAACAAAAAAACAAACAACCCAATCCAAAAGTGGGCAGAAGACCTAAATAGACATTTCTCCAAAGAAGATATGCAGACTGCCAACAAACACATGAAAAAATGCTCAACATCATTAAACATTAGAGAAATGCAAATCAAAACTACAATGAGATATCATCTCACACCAGTCAGAATAGCCATCATCAAAAAATCTAGAAACAATAAATGCTGGAGAGGGTGTGGAGAAAAGGGAACACTCTTGCACTGTTGGTGGGACTGTGAATTGGTACAGCCACTGTGGAGAACAGTATGGAGGTTCCTTAAAAAACTACAAATAGAACCACCATACGACCCAGCAATCCCACTACTGGGCATATACCCTGAGAAAACCATAATTCAAAAAGAGTCATATTCCAAAATGTTCATTGCAGCTCTATTTACAATAGGCCGGAGATGAAAACAACCTAAGTGTCCATCATCAGATGAATGGATAAAGAAGATGTGGCACATATATACAATAGAATATTATTCAGCCATAAAAAGAAACGACATTGAGCTATTTGTAATGAGGTGGATAGACCTAGAGTCTGTCATACAGAGTGAAGTAAGTCAGAAAGAGAAAAACAAATACCATATGCTAACACATCTATATGGATTTTAAGGGGAAAAAAATGTCATAAAGAACGTAGGGGTAAGACAGAATAAAAACACAGACCTACTAGAGAACGGACTTGAGGATATTGGGAGGGGAAGGGGAAGCTGTGACAAAGCGAGAGAGAGGCATGGACATATATACACTACCAAATGTAAAATAGATAGCAGCCACATAGCACAGGGAGATCAGCTCGGTCCTTTGCGACCACCTGGAGGGGTGGGATATGGTAGGTGGGATGGAGGGAGATGCAAGAGGGAAGAGATATGGGAACATATGTACATGTATAACTGATTCACTTTGTTATAAAGCAGAAACTAACACACCATTGTAAAGCAATTATACTCCAATAAAGATGTTAAAAAAAAAAAAAAAGAGCAATATCTTCCAAGGTCTACAAAAAAATTCTTTGAGGGCTTCCCTGGTGGCACAGTGGTTGAGAGTCCGCCTGCTGATGCAGGGGACACGGGTTCGTGCCCCGGTCTAGGAAGATCCCACATGCCGCGGAGCGGCTGGGCCCGTGAGCCATGGCCACTGAGCCTGCGCGTCCGGGGCCTGTGCTCCACAACAGGAGAGGCCACAACAGTGAGAGGCCCACGTACCGAAAAAAAAAAAAAAAACTTTCAAAATGTGCAAAATATATTTTATGCACACACACTTTAGATGTAAATACACACAAACCTTTTATTTATGTACATGAACACATATACACACGTGTATGTATATATATATACACACGTGTATGTGTGTATATATTTGCATATGTGTATGTTTATATATATACGCATATGTGTATGAGTATATATATATAGATACACATATGTGTATGTGTATCTATATATATATATATATACACATATGTGCACGAGGCACAGTAGCACAGGATATTCACAAATAATGATCTGGGGGGAAAGAACAGACAAATGCTATCAAAAAGAAAGCAGGTAGGACTTCCCTAGTTGTCCAGTGGTTAAGACTCCATCCTCTCGATGCAGGGGGCCCGGGTTCAATCCCTGGTCAGGGAACTACATCCCACATGCTTCAACTAAGAGCCCACATGCTGCAATGAAGATCCCGTGTGCTGTAACTAAGAGCCGGCGCAGCCAAATAAATAAATATAAAAAAAAAAAAAGAGAGAGAGAGAGAGGAAGGAAGGAAGGGAGGGAGGGAGGGAGGGAGGGAGGGAAAGAAAGAGAAGAAGAAAGAGAGAGAGAAAGCAAGCAGGTACAGCAATATTGATCATAAAAATAGGGTCCAAACCAAGAAGCAGTGAACAGGGCAAAGATAAGTTCACATTATGTTCACATGCCTAATCAATTTTCTTGACATATAAAAGTAAAGCTGACTTCAAGTTAAAAAAACAAACTTTTTAATGCTACAGTAAAAACTTAACATATGCTTAAAAAGACAAAAAAAAAAGTAAAGCCAAACAGAAATACATAGACTGGACTTAACACAGCTCTCAGAAATCAAGATATTTATTAATGATGGTCAAGTTTGATTCAAACTTACACATGAACAGAGAGATCTCCAAATTCCCAGAACAGAAAATATACATTCTATTCAAATGTACATAAAATTCTTTTTAACTCACAATATCTATGGGATTAAGAAAGTCTTACAAATTCAAAAACTCAGGTATTTCCTAGGCCATATTTTAAAAAGCAGATATTTCCTAAACTTAACACATTAATAATTATAAATTCACAATATAAAGATAAACTCCCTTCAATCTATCCACTAGAAAAATTGAAAACTCCCTTCAATCTAGCAGATTTCTTTAAATCAAAATGAAAAAATATATATTATTTTTGAAGTGATTAAATAAGAAACATGTCAAAATCTCTGAGATATGGCAAATTTAGTTCAGAAGAAAAAAAAATACAGCTTGAAAAATACAAGACTCAGGGGAATTCCCTGGCAACCTAGTGGTTATTTAGGACTCCAAATCTTTGAGATATGGCAAATTTACTTCAGAAGAAAAAAATACAGCTTGAAAAATGCAAGACTCAGGGGAATTCCCTGGCGGTCCAGTGGTTAGGACTCCACACTTCCCCTGCAGTGGGCATGGGTTTGATCCCTGGTCGGGGAACTAAGACCCCACATGCTGCGTGCAGCAGCCAAAACAGGCAAAACTCAAGACCAAAGAATAAAAGTAAGTAAAACTAGACATAAAAACTAAGCCAGTAAGAATCATAATGCATGAGATCAGCCATCTAAGGAAGAAAACACACCCTAATATTGTGTGTAGGAAGATATTATTAATGACATTCGGGTGTTTAAGTCTCTATCAAAACAATCAGTGTTTGCTTTAGAAAGATATGCTAAAATAGTACTGAGTAAAATAAAAAGCAATCTATCAAACCACTTTGTATAATGAATTGGCCTGAAGTAATGAATATCATGATGAGTGATGTGTTGTTGTTTGGGTCCAGTTAATTATTTCTACTTTGTACTCTAATAAACATACATTTCTGATCAAAACCTCTACTTAACAAAGAAATACAAACATCCATTAAATAACATTACAAAATCAAAATGGACTTTGCTATGAATGAAATTTTTCCTTTCTGACCCACCCTCCTCACTGCTGCCGCAGTAAGCTTTCTAAGGGACCCCTGATACCTCTGGACCAGGTCTAAACTCCTCAACATGGCATCTGTGGTAGGCAGACTCCTAAAACGCCTGACCCTAGCCCCCCCAAGATGCCCCAAGACACTGTGAATATGATGAAATACCATGCCAGAGATTATGCCATAAGACGTGGCAAAGAGATTTTGCAGATGGGATTAAGGTTCCTAACCAACTGACTTTGAATTAATCAAGGGGGACGGGGCTTATTCTAATCTAATCATACAATTCCTTGAAAACAAAGATTTTTCTCCAACTGGTAGCAGAAAGGGAAGTCAGAGAAATTCAAAGCAAGTGAAGGATTCAGGACCACACTGCTGTCTCTGAAGATAAAAGAAGCCACATACAAAAACCAGGGAGTGGCCCCTAGGAGCTGACAGCAACCCCAGGCCAAATGGCCAATAAGGAGATGGCGGCCTTGGTCCTACAACTGCACGGAACTGAATTCTGCCCTCGGGAGCCAAGTGAGCTTAGAAGAAGATTCTTCGCCAGAGCCTCTGGATAAACACCCAGCCTGGCAGATATCTTAATTTGAACCCTGTGAAACCCTAAACAAAAAGCACGGTTGAGCCTGGCCAAACTTCTTATCTACAAATGGGTGCTATTTTAAGCCATTAAATTTATGGTAATTTTTTATACAGCAACAGCTAACGGAGCATTTCAAGGCCCTCCATGATTTGATCTCTGCCAAATCACTGTTATTTTTTTTGTTTGTTTTGTTTTGGTTTGGGTTTTTTGCGGTACTCGGGCCTCTCACTGTTGTGGCCTCTCCCGTTGCAGAGCACAGGCTCCGGATGTGCAAGCTTAGCGTCCATGGCTCACGGACCTAGCCGCTCCGCGGCATGTGGGATCTTCCCGGACCGGGGCACGAACCCACGTCCCCTGCATCGCAGGCGGACTCTCAACCACTGCGCCACTAGGGAAGCCCCAGTTATTTTTAAGAAATTTTTTTACATTATACAACGTCTTCCTTACTCATCACTATGAAGTAAATAGGGTAAATGTATTAACCTCCATCTTGGACATGAAGAAGCGAAACCTCAGAGAGACTATCCTACAGCAAGCATTCCTGAGCCAACAGGTGTGCCCTCTATTCACTGCGTCAAGGCAACAGTAAACTCTCTAGTTGATAGAAACATACACAAATCAGAAGCCCCCAACTAATAGCCCCCTAACAGCTTTAACCATAAATAAAAACATGAATAAATGTGACTACGTAAAACTCCTAGACTTTTATATGGTAAACACACACACACATCTTAGAGAAAATCAAATGACAAAAAAAATTTTTTTAATAACCTGGAATTTGAATTACAAATTTCTAGTACCCTGGATATATAAAAATAAAACATAAAAATGAAAACAACTTAAAAAGAGACAGTGACACTTTATCGACACCAATAATTTAGGGAAGTCAGAAAGTTGGCCAATAAAATATACTTAACATGCAGGATGCAGTGAGCAACTAGGCCAAGTAGTTAACAAAAATTACCTTATTTTAAGTCTAACAACCACCATTTTAGGTAGGTACCATAACTTCTGATTTTTATAAATGAAGCACAGAGTTTAAATTCCTTGCCCACACTCACAATGCCACAAAGAGGAACTGAATTTGAGCGGTTCATAATCAGTTAGAAATGGGTAATTAATGCAAATTCCACTAACTGAACACAAGAACTTAATGAATACTTTGTCTCATTTACATAATCACTCTCACTTAGGTTATAAGAAAAGAAGGTAGCCATTTTTTAATTAGAATTCCATAAAATGTTAGTCCTCAGTGCCCACCAAAAGAAATATACTGGAACGTTCACAAAATACAAGTCATAACAGTCCCAGACTGAAAAACCCCCAAATGCCCAATAAAAGTGGATAAATTATGGTCCTTTCACAACAGAATACGACACAACAATGAGAATAAATGAACAATTACAAGCAATAATTTGAATGAATCTCACAAGTACGATGGTGTATGAAAAAAGACAGAAAACAGTATTTATTGTATGAGTCATATAAAGAACAAAACTAGGCAAGGCTCATCTGTGGTGTTAGTAGCGATAACAGAGCTTGCCTTGGGGAGTTGCAAGCAGTAATGCAAAGGAGGCATGAAAGGAATTGCTGTGTTTTCCACCTGTCTCACAAAGAGAAGCAACAGAGCAGACTTCCATTACTCTCCACTGACAAGTAAGAGCTATGAGAAAAACTTATTTTCATAGAAGTACTATCAGTAAAAATATTAATACCATCAACTAAAATGCTTGTAGCAGCTGAATTGTTATCAAAATAGTATTTACCTAACCATGGCAAATAACTCAAAGTATCTTCAATACTACTAGAAGGCTCAAAAGATGATGGCAGAAAGCAATGAAGATATTAAATCTCATTATTGATCTACTAGCTTTGAATGTTTAATACTAGTATAGTTATTCTGGAGTACTTTTAAATTGATGCACAAAATAAACAACTTTTCTTTCTCTTTTAATAACTTTTTTAGTTAGAGGAAATATTAATTAAAATTAAAAGGTACAATTATAGATTGAGTGGGGAATAAAAAAATTTTTAAATATGTTACAAACAGCTACTGGATTAAATTTTAAAATATCAATATGAATTCATGTTTTTGAAAAACTATATCTTCGTGTGTATGTGGTTTATTTTTGACCAAGAGTCAAGATAATTCAAGGGAATAACAGTCTTTTAGAATGATACTGGAACAAATGAATATCCACACTGAAAATAAAGAACCTTGAACCTTACCTCATCTTCTCATTATCATACATGCAATTTAACTATAAAAGGAATAAACAATCTAAAGGTAACCTTGGAATATGCAGGACAACTTGAATATTTTTTATATAAGGCATAATGAACAAAATCTATAAAAGAAAAAATTTACAAAGTGACAAACTTCATCAAAATTAACCCCCCTACTCTTTCAAAAATCATTAAAAAAGGAAAACAAGTCATAGACTAGACAAAAATATTTGCAAAATATACCTCTAATAAATGACTTCTATGGCAAGTATATAAAGAACTCTTATAACTCGAAAGTAAGGAAAAGACAAATCAACAGGAGAAAGGGGGACTTTGGGGCAAAAGCTTTGAACAGACACTTCACTAAAGACGTGTTCAATTTCATTACTCATCCAGAAATGCAAAATCAAACCCACAACGAAATATCACTAAACACCAACCGGAATGGCTGAAATAGAGAAACACTGACAATATTCAGTGATGGCAACAACGCAGAACATCGTGTCCACAAATGTTCAAGCAGCTTTATAAATACTGGCCCCCAAACGGGAAGAAATCTCAAAACCATTATGCTAAGTACAAAAGCCAGACAGAAAAGATTGCTGTACGATTCCATTTGCATACCAGTCTAGAGAAGGCAAAAAACAACCAAAGTAGGGAGAGGAACAGATCTAGCGGTGATTGCCGGGAGCCCGAGTGGTGGGAGGGGACGACCTGCACTGGCCATGAGGGAGCTTGCAGTGAAGGAAAGGGTCTGCATCTCGACTATGATGATAGTTACACACATGACTGTACACATCTCTCAAAATATGTTCACCTGTACCCTTGGAAGGGGTGAATTATATTGTGTACAAGATATACCTTAATAAAAGAATGACTCTCACACAGGGGAAATAATAATTTTTTTAATTTATTTATTGGGTAATGGCAGGCCAGTATCAGAATTGCTCTCTTGGAAATAAAATTTCTAAAATCTCAATAAAATATAAAACCTAATTGAAGTCACTTGTGAACAACCAAGCCTGGAATGGCAGGACATCTGACTCTTGACAGAAAAGAACATCACTGGCTAAGGTCTGTGTTTAAAAGGATTTCTACTAAGGCCTCCTAGTGTGCACAGAAAGGGAAGGGTGGTACTAGGCCTCACACAGAGAGCATCAGTCTTACTGGTGTGAGAAAACAGGTAAAGTTCAACAATGATCGAAAGGATGGAACCAGAGGGGAAACCTTGAAGGGCAGAAGCCACAGAAAAGAGAGCCCCCGACACTGAATAAACTCTCAAATCGTTGTTACACCCCTGAAATGTATATTCACAGAGGGACTCTTAAGCAGCTCAGGGAAAACAACAGCTGACCTGTTTGCTGAAGGAACTGAGTAGAGATTTCTGATGTCACTGACTGCTGGGATGATGTAGTTTGGAATGTAAGACCAGCAATAATATAAGTCTCCCAGAAAAAAAACCCGATACTGACAAAATAACATAACAGAATCCGGTATTAACCTATCATCTAAAATGTTCAGTATACAATAAAATTCCTAGACATATGGGGAAAGAAAAAAAAAACAGGAAAATGGGGCCCACAATGAAGAAAAAAAAATATTCAATAGAAAATGACAAGATAAACAAAGACTTTAGAGCAGCTATCGGAAATATGTTCCACAACATACGGGAAAAGCTGGTCAAGAGCAGGAGGAGAGTAACAGAAAAGACATGAAAATTACAAAGTGAAACCCAATGGACATTCTATACCTAGGAGTTACAGCAATTTAAATAAAAATTTCAGTGGATGTGCTTAAGAAGAGATTGGAAACAACAGAAGAAATGGCCAGTGACCTTGAAAATAAATTGTTCATCCATTCTGAGGAACAAAAAGTAAAACTACTGAAAAATTAACAAAGCATCAGTAACCTATGACAATATTTGAGAATATCAAATGCACGAACATGCATGTAATTAGAGTTGCAGAGGAAGAGGAGAGGGAAAATGTGACAAAAAAAGAATACAAAACAAAGGTCAAACTTTTCACAATTTGGTGAAAAAAATCAACTTACAATTCTAAGAAGCTCAGCAAACCCCAAACAAGAAGACTACAAAGAAAATCACACCTAGGCACATCATACTCAGACTGCTGAAAACCAAAGTCCTGAGAGCACCCAGAGAATATCAAAACATTATATACACAGGAATAACGATACTACTAACACCTGACTTCTCATCAAAAACAATGGAAGACAGGACACAGTGAAAGAACATCTTTTCAATGCTGAAAAGAAGAAAAGCACATCAACCCAGAACTATATATTTAGAAACAAAACAAAACCTTCGGGGCTTCCCTGGTGGCACAGTGGTTAAGAATCTGCCTGCCAATGCAAGGGACACAGGTTCGAGCCCTGGCCCAGGAAGATCCCACATGCTACAGAGCAACTAAGCCCATGCACCACAAGTACTGAGCCTGCGCTCAAGAGCCTGCAAGCCACAGCTACTGAGCCAACGTGCTACAACTACTGAAGCCCACACGCCTAGAGCCCATGCTCCACAACAAGAGAAGCCCCCACAATGAGAAGCCCGCGCACCACAACGAAAAGTAGCCCCCGCTCAGCGCAACTAGAGAAAGCCCCCGTGCAGCAACGAAGACTCAACGCGGTCAAAAATAAAAACAAATAAATAAATTTATAAAAAACAAAAACAAGAAACCACAAAACCTTCAAAAATGAATGCAGACTTTTTCCACTTCCAGACAAAATGGAGGAGATTCACTTTTCCCTATATTTTACACTAAGTACAGCTAAAAACCTTGGACATGACACATAAGACAAACACCAGAAGACACTAAAAGGTAAAGAGAAGGGCCAGACAAACTAGAGCCCAGGTGCTGAAGAATGAAACAGCATAAGTTCCCTAGATTTGATTCATTCATAAGAACAGGTGCTAAAGGAACCAGAAACACAAAACAAGCCCAAGAAATACCCACTGTCTCTAACCAAAAGAACGGAAAAGTAGCAGGCTGGCAAGACAGAAAACTATTAGGTGATAATCAACCTCTGGGAGCCAAACACCAGAGAAGAAGCCCAAGTCCTACGCCCATCAGCAAAGGCCAAAGGGAAAACCCAGACATCCCCTCCGCTCCGCTCCCCTCCCAGACAGTGAGGTATCACAAAGGGTGTGCAGACCCACCCAATAGGAACAAGACCTCCTCCCTCCATAGTACCAGTGGAGAAAATGCAGAGGGCCTGGAATTCAACACCCACGCAATGATGACAAGGTGTCCCCACCCCTAACCCTCCCCACTGGGGTGGTGGCAGGGAATGCCCACTGGAGAATCAGAACTTAACCACTGTCCAGAGGTAGCATGCCCACCCATATACCTCAGTGACACTGGGACCACGTGAAGAGCAGGAACTTTCTGAGCCAGGGTGACATCAGCAAAGCATAAAGCAGGGTCTGCATTTCACTCCTGCCCAGTGTTCACTAGAGGATCCTCCCTAGCAATGTGTCAGTGTAGGCTAATTACAGGACTGGAGCTTCCGCACACACCAGGGAGTAACAAAGGGGTGCCACCCTCTTTTACCCCAAAACACAGTTTCAGGTAAGATCTGCTAAAAGAGAAGGAAGTGGGATGGGGGGTTAAATAAAATGCAGAGTTTCATAACATAATACTCAAAATATAAAGCATTCAATAGAAAAATAATTTGTCATACCATAACAAGAACCAGGAAAACCTCAAAAGGAATGAGAAAAGACAATAAATAGACATGAACACTGAGAAGAAATAGATGTTAGAATTATATCTGTCAAATATTTTAAAGTAGACATTATAAAACTGCTTCCACAAAAAAATGAGGAAGACATTTGAAGAAAATGAAAAAAATCACAAAGTTTCAGCAAAGAAACAAAGTCTTCACAAAGAAATATGATATCATGAAGAAACAAATGGTAAGTTTAGAACTGAAAAATATACTAACAAAAATAAAGCATTAACTGAAAGGGCTAAACAATGGAATGGAGAAATTACCCAACCTGAACAAGTAAGAAAATGGACCGATGATCTGAGATGACATTTTTACCGTCGAGTAACTTTTTGTTATGTGTTTGGTCTATTTCTGGACTTTCTATTCTATACCAGCAATCTAATTATTCATGACTCTAATACCACAGTTTAACTGTAGCTTTCCAGTATGTTTTAACATCTGTAAGGGCTACTTCTCCTTGATTATCCTTTAAGGATGTGCCCAACTGTTTTTATTCTTTTTTTTTCCATTGAAATTTAAATCTCACAAAAAATTGCACTAAGTTTATAGATTAAGTTACAGACATTAGTATCATCCCATTCAAGGACATATATTTTTATCCTATTTGCTTCCTTCTTTTATTGTGAAACATCACACACATAGGACAGTGTATTTTTACAATTTAAAGACTTATCAAGAGAACATCTGTGTACCAACACAAAGGATAAGAAATCTTGCCACTGAAATCATTCAAATGATTATTCTTGTACCCTCTCCATAGGTAGCCACTACACAGGTTTGTAGTAATTAATCTTCTGCTTTTCTTTAGATTTCTTATTCACTATAGCTCCATCTCTATGTCTCTAAACAATATAATCTAGTTCTGTTTAGAACTGAATTTAAATAAAAATATACTGTAGAAATTCTTTTGTTACTTAGCTTCAAGTCAATATACATGTGAGGGAATCAACTATTTGATTTCTGCTGCTATAGTTCACACATTTTCACTACTATATAGTATGTCTTTGGATGAATATACCATAATCTAATTATCTAGAAATTTTCATTGCTTCTAGTTCACAGCTATCATATTAAAAAAAAAAAAAATGCTGCTACCCCATACATTCTCGTACATGTATCCTGACACATACGTATGTGCAAACATTTTCTGGAGGAGTTCTCAAAGAGTAGTCCACAGGCCTCTGGTTGAATAGGTCCCTAAGATCTTGTAAAGGAATCTGTGAGGTAAAAGCTATGTTCATAATAAGACATTATTTACCATTTTCACTGTGTTGATATTTGCACAGGGTACAAAAACAATGGTGGGTAAAATTGCTAATGCCTTTGCAATAATCAAAACAGTGACACCAATTTGTACTAGCAGCTACTATAGCCATTCTCAACTAGCTCTACAACTGTACTAAAAATAATGCTAGTTATACCACAATGTTCACTACAGCTCTATTTACAATAGCCAGGACATGGAAGCAACCTAAGTGTCCATCGACAGATGAATGGATAAAGGAGATGTGGCACATATGTACAATGAAATATTACTCAGCCATAAGAAACGAAATTGCGTTATTTGTAGTGAGGTGGATGGACCCAGAGTCAGTCACACAGAGTGAAGTAAGTCAGAAAAAGAAAAACAAATACCGTACACTAACATGTATATATGGAATCTAAAAAAAAATAATGGTTCTGAAGAACCTAGGGACAGGACAGGAATAAAGACGCAGACGTAGAGAATGGACTTGAGGACACAGGGAGGGGGAAAGGTAAGCTGGGACGAAGTGAGAGAGCGACATGGACATATATACACAACCAAATGTAAAATAGATAGCTAGTGGGAAGCAGCCACATAGCACAGGGAGATCAGCTCAGTGCTTTGCGACCACCTAGAGGGTGGGATAGGGACGGTGGGAGGGAGATGCAAGAGGGAGGAGATATGGTAATATATGTATAACTGATTCACTTTGTTATAAAGCAGAAACTAACAGACCACTGTAAAGCAATTATACTCCAACAAAGATATTTTAAAAAATAATAATGCTAGTGTCATTTAAGAACATCAATAATGAAGCAGTAAAATTATTAATTTTTAAAATCTCAATCCATGAATATATATCTTTTAAATATCTGTGTGACAAGATGGGATATAAAGCATCAAGTAATTCTGCTACACCAAAATATGAAGGTTTTCTTCAGGAAAGGCACTTCTGTAATCATTTGATTATAAACAGAAATAGCTGCTTTTCTCATGGAGTATTATTTTTTTTTTTTTGCTGTACGCGCGCCTCTCACCGTTGCGGCCTCTCCCATTGCGGAGCACAGGCTCCGGACGCGCAGGCCCAGCGGCCATGGCTCACGGGCCCAGCCGCTCCGCGGCATGCGGGATCCCCCCAGACCGGGGCACGAACCCGCGTACCCTGCATCGGCAGGCGGACTCTCAACCACTGCGCCACCAGGGAAGCCCATGGAGTATTATTTTTACGTAGAAGAAAAACTGACAATGATTATCCAGCTTTGATTATCTGACACATATTTCTTTAAAACTGAAAAAAGTGAGTGAGCCTGTCACTTCAAGGAAAACAACTGAGAACATTTGTGACCAATGACAAAACTTAGAAAACATGTATCTACCACAGTGAGCTTGACTGTTTCCCAATACTTAAACTCTTCTGATATCAGGGTTATAACAACAAATGTGAATTTTGTTATTTATTAAAATGTGTCAATATTTAAAATATCTGGATTACTCAATGAACCAATATTTTCCAGAAGACCAATTAATAATATTATAAAATCAAAGCTGGGTAAAAGATCCACTGAAATTGCAAGATAATAGATTACAATATTAACAAGTAAGGCAACGTCACAATATTAATGAGTAAGGCAACGTCACAATATTAACGAGTAAGGCAACGTCACAATATTAACGAGTAAGGCAACGTCACAATATTAACGAGTAAGGCAATGTTCACTGACAAGCTTTCAGATTCCACTTCGGACCAAACCTTTAAGAAACTATTGCTTGTCAACTTTTGGTGTAGCGTCAAACAGGAATATTCATAATTACCTGAAATGACTATTAAAATAAATTTGCGTTTTCTCACTATGTATCTTTTTGAGGCTGGATTTTTTTCATATACTTCAACCAAACCAGCATATTTTAACACACTGAATGCAGAAGCAAATATGAGAATTCAGATGTCCTCTACTAAGCTAAATGTTAATGTTTCAAAATGAATATAAAGGTGTCCTGAGACCAAAAAGTCTGAGAACATTATGTCATAATGGTATATAAAAACGAATAAAACTGTTGGGTCCTAATAAGAACCTGCTGTATAAAAAAATAAAATAAAATTCAAAAACAAACAAAAAAACCTGTTGGGTCATATAGGTGTCTCTTCAATTTCACCAGATAATTACAATCTGTTTTCCCAAATGGCTGTTACAATTTTCACACTCTCTCACCAGTAGAGTTTTTTTGCTGATCTAATAGGTATGGAATGCTATCTCTGTGCAGTTTTCAATCTGCATTTCATGATTACTACTGGGATTGTGTATCTTTTCAAAACTTATTTGTCATTTGGATTACCTGTAATTTTTTTGTTTTTTTGGTTTTTGGCTGCACAACATGCAGGATTTTGGTTCCCTGACCAGGGGGTCAAACCCATGCCCACTGCAGTGGAAGTGGGGAGTCTTAATCACTGGACCACCAGGGAAGTCCCATGTAAATAATTTTTTTGTAAACTGCTCGTTTAAGTCCTCTGCCCATTTCTCTATTGGGTTGCCAGGGAAGTCCTATGTAAATAATTGTTTTGTAAATTGCCTGTTTAAGTCCTCTGCCCATTTCTCTGTTGGGTTGTCTTTGTTTTTCTTATTGATCTGTAGTTATTTTACACATTCTAGAAATGATACCTTTTGTTGGCCATATTTGTTGCTATTATCTTCTTCCTCTCTAGGGCTTGTGTTTTCACTTTTACAGTATCTTGTTCACAGAAGCTACTCTCCTCATGTAGTTGAATTCTGCAATATTTTCCTTTACAGTAAGTGCTTTCTGTGTCTTAAGAATTAATTTCCAAACATATTCTCCTATATTTTCTTTTCAAAATTTTATAATTTTATGTGGCGATGTAAAAAGCCAAAAATAACTCAGAGACATTTTCCTATTATTTGTTCTTTCTCTTGATTTTCAGTGATTTGGTCTTATCTTCTGGAATACCTGATAATTTCAGATTTATTGCTGAAACTTTTTTTAAAACTATAGAGATATTTTTACGCACTAGATGAACTTATTTTCTACCAGAGGGGATTTAATTTTTTCTCAGACAGGCACAAAGGCCAGAGAAGATCACTTTAATTCAATCTGCATATGAGGTGCTTTGAAGCTGGGTTTCAAGTCTTTGCAGATACTATCCCCCGCTCCAGTTTTCCCTTAGTCTGAGGGTAGCCCAGGGATTAGCAAACCTTTCTGAAAATGGCCAGACAGTAAATATTTTAGGCTTTGTGGGACAAGAGGCAAAATTAAGATTATATAAGTATTTATCCACTAAGAGACAAAACAAATTTCCATGAATTTTAAAAAACTGTTGTTATTATTCAAAATATGATAATCATTGAATATAATTTGGGGGGTAACACAAGACTACTAATAAGAATAATGGATTTGAAGGGAGGATAACATTTCACTTAACTGGAGTTCAAAGCTATACTTCTCTATCATAAAAATGGACTGTGAATGTTCATCTGTTCATTCTGACATACAATGAAATTTTACATACCCATCCTTTTTTAAATATGTATGTATGTATGTATGTATGTATGTTTGGCTGCGCCAGGTCTTAGTTGCAGCACACTGGCTCTTCGTTGCAGCATGCAGACTTCTTAGTTGCAGCATGCATGCAGGATCTAGTTCCCCGACCAGGGATCGAACCCGGGGGCCCTGCATTGGGAGCTCAGAGTCTTACCCACTGGACCACCAGGAAGTCCCTTCATGTCCATCTTTGAAAAAATCTTTTCACACACAGGTACCGCCACATACTGATATCTATCCACAAACATATTTCATTTTAGCATATTCATCTTTGAAGGGCACTTATAAAATTGTATTAGAGTCTTGATCTTTGCTTTTAGCATGTAATTATATTTCAATTAAAGCACAGGTTCAAGCCTCTCAATTACACAGTTAAATGTATTTTGAAATAAGGAAATTTCCTTTGTACTTGCCTCAAGGACCAAAAACTGCTATTCGAACTGTAGTTTGATCTTGGAAAATATTTCTGTACCAAATCTATGTGTGGGAATGGAGATCTTGCTTTTTATTTTAAATTTTGATGGCATGAAAAGTGTATAAAGCAGCTTGACATTACCTGTGATTCGAACACTGGCTGTTGTACAAATGAATTTACCATGGTGTAAGTTTCACGTAAAAGCAGTGCTCTGCCTTTTAATTTTAGGTTGAGTTCATTAGGAAATATTATCAAGACTGTAACGAAAGTTAACTTCCAAATCCATTAAGTATTTGGTTTACAGTTTAAGGGCAATCTTCTTATTCAGAAAAATTTAATCTCAACCCCAAGTTTTAAAAATTGTAATAAAATATTGCCACTGCTCAGTCATCAAACTGCTGCATACATAGTAGGGCAATCTGTACATTCAGCTTTTATTTCTAACAAAAAGTCCTAAAATTGAGATAGTGACATCCAGAAGAGCAAATGAAACTCACCACTGACTCTATTAGTTTAACAACCCATTTATGACAGATTTTAAAATTCTCTGCAAAGTGCCTCCTAATGAATGAATACAATGAATAAACACAGGTTTTTAAACACTGTTATGTTTTAACAAGTTTTGTAAATGTGTCAAACTCAGGCCTTTTTCTGCTCCATGCTTATTTTTACCACTATTTATTGTACACATCTGAGCAGATTTCACTTCGGTTTATACTGAAACAGTGTTTTCTCAACTTCTTTGAAAATATTTTCTCTGTAGTTGTTTCCTGCAGGCTATTCATAAAGACTAATTCTTCAGTCACTTCAAATGAGCACTGGCTGCTAGAATAAACAACTGAGCAGTACTGTAACATCTACTGACTCATCAAGAACCTATAAAAACCACTAGAGACCATCTGCCTTGTTTCTTAAATGATTACTGGTATTACTCAGAGTGTCCTCAACTTTTAAAACAACTGTTCTTACTGAAAGGCTAATAGTCATAAGTTTATTTGCTGTGCACACATTTCTTTGACTGCTATAGTCAAACACGATTTAATTAACCTCCACTGAGCTTTCCTTACTTGGCTAACAAATGGGCCACTCAGAAACTTACTTTAGTTACAACTCATTTTCATTCTTCATTTTTGTAAAGGACTTGTGCCACGATCAGATAGTCCATTTTAACTTACTCTTTTTTCTGATCATTACTTTCCTGTGGTTGGGATTAGTGTGATGTGTGCTCAGTCGGGTATTACTGACATATAGTGTATTATTTTAGCACAACTGCAGTGTCTCAGCTTAATAAATACAATGCATTGCCATCTAATTTGACAACAACAGAATCCACTCCACTATGCCTCAAAAGCACTATATATGAAGTCCACTCTTCTTTTTTTTCTTCTTCAACATGAAAGGTATGGACCAGTAATAAAAAAAGATGCCAAGGGAACACATGTGGCAATCAAAAACTGATGAGTTATAACTGTGCCACTGTGGTTCGTAGCATGCCTACAGCAATGCAGAGCATATGTGGTCTCTGCAGCAACAACTCAGCTGTCACTGTAGAGCAATAGGAACCACAGAAAATATGCAATTGTTCCAATAAAACATATTTATGGACACTAAAATTTGATTTCCATGTGTTATGAAATACACTTTAACTTTTTTAACACTTTAAAATGTAAAAATTATCTTGGCTTCTGGACCACACAAACACAGGTGGTGGACTGGATCTGACGATCAGGGCATGCATAAACTAACTTCTAATGTAGCCTTTAGGGGTCCCAAATGAAAGTCTGTTATATTAATGGCCCCTAAACCCTAATTTTGTCTTCCCAGCTCTATAGATTGCCAGAAACTCTTCCCAGCTTTCGAGACCTATAGCTGGTCTTTTATGAACTAAATAAATGCCTCAAAGGAAAAGAGAAAGTTTATGTCAGGCTGACCTCTTGACATAATGCTTCCCTCTGGGTTCTCACTCCCTCGGACAATTCTCTAATGCCTTTAAATATTTCTTTGAAAACAGATTTTATCCAGCTTTTCTAGTTATTCACAGTGGTAGAAGTGACCTACTACAAGTTTCTCTGCGGCAAGTAGAGATGAAAGTAATACATGCCCGACCACATATCAAGACTTACTATAAAGCTATAGTAACCATGACAGTTTGACATTGTCACTGGGATATATAAATATACAAACAAACCAAAATAGAGAGCTTAGAAACAATCCATACATTTACTGAACATTTGCTAAATGACAGAGGTTATTTTTCAAATGAGGGGGGGAAAGGAACGAGGTTTCGATAAATGATGCAGTAACAACTGGCTCTCCATATGTGAGAAAATGAACTCCTGTATCACAGTACATTAAAAAACCACGTAAATAGGGCTTCCCTGGTGGCGCAGTGGTTAAGAGTCCGCCTGCCGATGCAGGGGACATGGGTTCGTGCCCCGGTCTGGGAGGATCCCACCTGTTGCGGAGCAGCTGGGCCCATGGGCCATGGCCGCTGAGCCTGCGCGTCCGGAGCCTGTGCTCCGTAACGGGAGAGGCCACAGCAGTGAGAGGTCCGCGTACCACACACACACACAAAAAAAACACGTAAATGTTAGGGCAAAACTATAGAAATGAACTTCTGAAATACATTTTCAGGGACACATTAGAAATTACTAAGAGTGTTTTACTTAAAAAAAAAAATACATCATCATTCAAAATTCAAAACATTCTAAAGGGTATACAACCAAAAGTCACTCTGTGTAGAGCTACACAGGATAAATTCCCTAGAGGCAAAGAATTTTACCAGTTTCCTGTGTAGCCTTCAAATAATATTTTATGCACATGTAAGTTCATGACATTCTCTGCCCCCACCTCACGTTTTACATCAAAGGGATTCTTTATAACATCAGAGTACCACCACTTACTTCATCACAAAGGTAAGTTCATTTCTTTATATCAAACTTAATTAAAACTAAAAAGAATGATTAAAAAGAATATACAGGGCTTCCCTGGTGGTGCAGTGGCTGAGAGTCCGCCTGCCGATGCAGGGGACACGGGTCCAAGCCCTGGTCCGGGAAGATCCCACATGCCGCGAAGCAAATAAGCCTGTGCACCACAACTACTGAGCCTGCGCTCTAGAGCCCGCGAGCAACAACTACTGAAGCCCGTGTGCTTAGAGCCCGTACTCTGCAAAAAGAGAAGCCACTGCAATGAGAAGCCCACACACCGCAACAAAGAGTAGCTACCGCTCTCAGCAACTAGAGAAAACCCGCGTGCAGCATCGAAGACCCAATGCAGCCAAAAATTAAATAAATTAATACAATAAAATTAATTTTTTTAAAAAAGAAACTTCATTAATGAAATTCCTCAGTTTGGAATGCAAAGTTAAGGACATTTTCCATTTCCATTTCCCACTATCCACCACCCTACTTATTCACCAGTTATTCTCATATGTGACATTCTTCCAGAATCCACATACCCCCAAATTTTGTTCAAGATGATCCTTTGTCTATCACACTCCATGACTTCAGACCATACTACAAATCTACAGTAATCAAAACAGTATGGTTCTGGCAAAAAACAGACATGTAGATCAATGGAACAGAATAGAGAGCCCACATAGTTATGGCCCATTAATCTACGACAGAGGAGGCAAGAACATACAATGGAGAAAAGACAGTCTCTTCAGTAACTAGCGATGGGAAAACTGGACATGTAAAAGAATGATATTAGGGCTTCCCTGGTGGCACAGTGGTTAAGAATCCGCCTGCCAATGCAGGGGACACAGGTTCAAGCCCCAGTCCAGGAAGATCCCACATGCCGTGGAGCAACTAAGCCCGTGAGCCACAACTACTAAGCCCGCATGCTACAACTACTAAAGACCGCACGCCTAGAGCCCATGCTCTGCAACAAGAGAAGCCACCGCAACGAAGAGTAGCCCCCACTCGCCACAACTAGATAAAGCCCGCGCGCAGCAACAAAGACCCAATGCGGCCAAAAATAAATAAATAAAATAAATTAATATTTTTTAAAAAGAATGATATTAGAACAATTTCCTCACACCATATACAAAAGTAAACTCAAAATGGATTACAGAAGTAAATGTAAGACCTGAAACAATAAAACTTCTAGAATAGAAAATAGGCAGCACACTCTTTGACATAAATCACAGCAATTTTTTTAGATCTGTCTCCAAAGACAAAAGTAATAAAGGCAAAAATAAACAAATGGTACCTAATTATAACTTTTGCACAGCAAAGAAAACCATCAACAAAACGAAAACACAACCTACTGAACAGGAGAAAATATTTGCAAATAGTATAACAGATAAGGAGTTAAAATCCAAAATTTATAAACAGCTCATAAAAAATATCAAAAACAAGGACCCCAATTTAAAAAATGGACAGAAGACTGGAATAAATATTTTTCCAAAGACATACAGATGGCCAACAGGCACATAAAAGGCTCAATGTCTTTAATCATCAGAGAAATGCACATCAAAACCACAATGAGACATCAATCACTTCACACTTGTAAAAATGGCTATCATCAAAAAGACTACAAATAACAAATAGAAGACCCTTTGTCTAGATATCCTATGTTAACCTATAGAAACTTAGCCCATCCTCTAAACACCGTCTTAAATATTTCCTACTTTTAAAACATTTTCAGTTTCCCTCAGTCAAAATATGTTTCAATAACAGACACTGTTAATTAACTTACAAAACATCCATTCTGCCTTCTTCCTTCCTAAGGTTCTCAATTTTGTTCAGATAGCCACACTCCTCTAAGCAGCAATGAGCTTTAGAGGGGTAGGTACCATCCCTAGCCCCAGAGAAGAATCACAGAGTCTTACCAAAGGGTGGTTGTCCCAACACTTGTACTGTTTATTGGTTTAAAGCATATCATGGGAGGTAATTCTAGCTAATGAGATGTTAGAAGAAATCTGCTAGGGTAAGAGGAAAGCATACGTAGAGGATTTTCCTTAATTAAAATAATATAGAAAAGGTTCTATTTTTTTCTGTCTCTGAATGTTATACAATGAGGGTATGACCCCTGGAGCTCCTGCCCACCATCTTGATTATGAGAGAAACTGGACCAAGATGCTGTGGATGCACAATGTAAGGACAGTATAAGAACCTGGCAACTTGGCATCATGAAGCCACTGAACTACTCATCACCCTAACTTCTCATTTCCTACTATGAAAAATCCATCACCCAACAAGGTAAAATTCACAGTGCCTGACATCCAAGTAAATATTACTAGGCACACAAAGAAGTAGGAAAACACAATCCAAATGGAGAACAATCTTCAAAACTGACCCCAAATGAACAGAGATGTTAAAATTACCAGATAAGGGGCTTCCCTGGTGGCGCAGTGGTTGAGAGTCTGCCTGCCGATGCAGGGAACACGGGTTCGTGCCCCAGTCCAGGAAGATCCCACATGCCGCGGAACGGCTGGGCCCGTGAGCCATGGCCGCTGAGCCTGCGCATCCGGAGCCTGTGCTCCGCAACAGGAGAGGCCACAACAGTGAGAGGCCCGCGTACCGCACACACACACGAAAAAATTACCAGATAAGGACATTAAAACAGCTCTTATAAGTGTATTGAATATGTTCAAAAGGCTAAATAGAGACATGGAAGATATAAAAAGGCCCAAATCAAACTTCATAAAATAAAACCACCTAAGATGAAATTACCTTGGATATGACTAACAGCAGATTGGAAATTGCAGAAGAAAAGATTAGTGAACAACTCAACAACGATTTAGAAAAACAAACAATTCAATTTAAGAATGGGCAGCGGAGCTAAATAAACACTTTTCCAGAGAATACATACAGATGGCCAATAGGCACATGAAAAGATGTTCGACATCACTAAGTATTACGCAAATCCAAATCAAAACGACAATGAGATATCTATCACCTCACGTCTGTTAAAATGGCTATTATCAGAAAGATAATAACAAGTGGTGGCAAGGATGTGGCAAAAAGGGGACCCTCATACACTTTTGGCAGTAATGTAAGCTGGTGTGGTCACTATGGAAAACAGTATGGACATTCCACAGAAAATTAAAAATAGACCTAACGGGGCTTCCCTGGTGGTGCAGTGGTTGGGAGTCCGCCTGCCGATGCAGGGGACGCGGGTTCGTGCCCCAGTCCGGGAGGGTCCCGCGTGCCGCAGAGCGGCTGGGCCCGTGAGCCATGGCCGCTGGGCCTGCGCGTCCGGAGCCTGTGCTCCACAGCGGGAGAGGCCGCAGCAGTGAGAGGCCCGCGGACCACAAAAAATAAATAAATAAATAATAGACCTAACGTATGATCCAGCTATTCTACTTACCAATACAAAAACACAAATTCAAAAATATATATGCATCCATATGTTTATTGCAGCATTATTTACAACAGAAAGATAAGGAAACAACCTAATAAGTGCTCATAGGTGGATGAGTGGCTAAAGAAGATATGGTATATATCTACAATAGAATACTACACGGCCATTTATTTAAAAAACAAAAAAAAAAAGATGAAATCTTGTAGTTTGTGATGTGGATGGACCTTGCAGGTATTATGCTAAGTTAAGTAAGTCGAACAGAGAAAGACAAATACAGTATGATATCACTTACATGTGGAATCTAAAAATAAATAAATAAAAATAAAATAAATGAACAAATCAAACCAAATCAAAGCACAAAGATACAGAGAACAGAGTAATGGTTACTAGAGTGGAAGGGAGTTTGTGGAGAGCAAAATGGGTAAAGGGGATCAGCTGTACGGTGACAAATGGAAACTAAACTTTTGGAGGTGGGCACACTGTAGTGTATACAGAAGTCAAAATATAATGTTGTAGGGACTTTCCTGGTGGCGCAGTGGTTAAGAATCCACCTACCAATGCAGGGGACACAGGTTCGAGCCCTGGTCTGGGAAGATCCCACATGCTGCGGAGCAACTAAGCCCATGCACCACAACTACTGAGCCTGCGCTCTAGAGCCCGTGAGCCACAACTACTGAATCCCACGCACCTAGAGCCCATGCTCTGCAACAAGAAAAGCCACTGCAGTGAGAAGCCTGCACACCGCAACAAAGAGTAGCCCCCGCTCGCCGCAACTAGAGGAAGCCCGCGTGCAGCAACGAAGACCCAACGCAGCCCAAAATAAATAAATAAATAAATTATTTTTTAAAAAAAGGTATCTGTTTACTCAAAAATAACAATACCCTATGGAGTTTATAACATGTGGAAGTCAAATACACATGACAGCAATAGCACAAAGTCCAGGAGGGGGAAATGGAAGGAAATGGAAGTACACTTTTATTATACAGACAACTACATAATATCACTTCAGGGAAGACTGTGGTAAGTGAAAGATGCACACTATAAACCCTAAAGCAACCAATAAAATAACAAAACAAGGGTTACAGGAATACCTTGTAGATACCACATGTTCAATTCCAGACCACCAAAATAAAGCAAGTTACACAATTTTTTTTTCTTTCCCAGAGCATATAAAAGTTATGTTTACACAATACTGTAGTCTATTAAGTGGGCAATAGCATTCTGTCTAAAAAACAACGTACATACCTTAATTTTAAAATGCTTTATTACTGGGCTTCCCTGGTGGCTTGTGGTTAAGAATCCGCCTGCCAATGCAGGGGACATGGGTTTGAGCCCTGGTCTGGGAAGATCCCACACGCCGTGGAGCAACTAAGCCCGTGCGCCACAACTACTGAGCCTGTGCTCCAGAGCCCGCATGCTACAACTGCTGAGCCCGCAAGCCACAACCACTGAAGCCCACAAGCGAGCCACAACTACTGAAGCCCGTGCGCCTAGAGCCTGTGCTCTGCAACGAGAAGCCACCACAATGAGAAGCCCGCGCACTGCAAGGAAGAGTAGCCCCACTCACCACAACTGGAGAAAGCCCGCGTGCAGCAAAAAAGACCCAATGCAGACATAAATTAATAAATAAATTAAAATGCTTTATTGCTAAAAACTGCTAACCATCGTCTGTGCCTAAAGCAAGTCACAGTCGTTCTGCTGGCGGCTGCTGTGTGACGGGGTGGCGGTGCCAAAGGCGGGGTGGCGTGGCAAGCTTTTAACATGAGACAGCAGTGAAGTCTGGAAAGTCAACTGACTCTTCCTCCCACAAACAATTTCTCAAGCATGCAACGCCGTTTGATAGCATTTTACCCACAGTAGAACTTCTTTCCAAATTGGAGTCAATCCTCTCAAATCCTGCCGCTGCTTTATCAACGAAAGTAAGACTCATGTAATATTCTAAATCCTTTGCTGTCATTTCAATAATCTTCACAGCATCTTCACCAGGAATAGATTCACTGTCAAGAAACCACTTTCTTTGCCCATCAATAAGAAGCAACTCCTTATCTGCTCAAGTTTTATCATGAGATTGCAGCATTTTAGTCAACACCTTCAGGTTCCACTTCTGATTCTAGTTCTCTTGCTGTTTCCACCACATCTGCAGTTACTTCCCCCACTGAAGTCCTAAACCCCTCAAAGTCACCTATGAGAGCTGGAATCAACTTCTTCCAAACTCCTGTTAATGCTGAGATGTTGACCTCTTCCCACGAATCATGAATAGTCTTAATGGTATCTAGAATGGTGAGTTCTTTCCAGAAGGTCTTCAAGTGACTTTGCCCAGATCCATCAGAGGAATCACTATCTCTGGCAGCTACAGCCTTACGAAATGTATTTTCTTAAATAATAAGACTTGAAAGTCAGAATTACTCTTTGATCCATAAGCTGCAGAATGGATGTGTTCACAGGCATGAAAACAACATAAATCTCATTGCACGTCTCCATCAGAGCTCTTGGGTGACAAGGTGCACTGCCAATGACCAGTAGTATTTTGAAAGGAATCTTTTTTTCTGAGCAGTAGGTGTCAAGAGTGGGCTTAAAATATTCAGTAAACCATGTTGCAAACAGATGTGCTGTCATCCAGGCTTTGTTGCCCCACTTATAGAGCACACACAGAATAGATCTGGCATAATTCTTAAGGGCCCTAGCATTTTTTGGAATGGTATATAGGCATTGGCTTCAGCTTAAAGTCACCAGTTGCATTAGCCCCTAACAAGAGAGTCAGCCTGTCCTTTGAAGATTTGAAGTCAGATACCGACTTCTCCTCTCTAGTATGAAAGTCCTTGATGGTGTCTTCTTCCAATAGAAGGCTGCTTTGTCTACACTGAAAATCTGCTGTTTGCTGTAGGCACCTTCATTATAATTATCTTACCTAGATCTTCTGGATGACCTACAGCTTCTCCATCAGCACTTGCACTTTTATGTTACGGAGATGGCTTCTTTCCTCAAACCTCACGAAACAACCTCTGCTAGCTCCAAGGTGTTTTTCTGCAGCTTTACCACCTCTCTCAGCCTTTATAGATTTCAAAAGAATTAGGGCCTTGCTCTGGATTAGGCTTTGGCTTCAGGGAACGTTGTGGCTGGTCTGACCTTCTGTACAGAACACTAAAACTTTCTCCATAACTGCAATAAGGCTGTGTTGCTTTCTTGTCGTTCGTGTCTTCACTGGAGGAGCACTTTTAATTTCTTTTAAGAGCTTTCCTTTGCATTCACAGCCTGGCTAAACTGTTTGACACAAGAGGCCTAGTTTTCAGCCTATCTCAGCCTTCCACACATCTTCCTCACTCAGCTTCATCATTTCTAGCTATTGATTTAAAGTAAGAGACATTGAGAGTCTTCCTTTCACTTGAACACTTAAAGACCACTGTAGGGTTATTAACACAACTAATTTCAATACTGTTGTGTCTCAGGGAATAGGGAGGCCTGAGGAGAGGAAGAAAGACAGGGGAACAGCCAGTGGGTGGGGCAGTCAGAACACACAGAACATCTATGGATTCAGTTCGCTGTCTTATGTGGGTATAGTCTGTAGCACCCCAAAACAATGACAATAGCATCATCAAAGGTTACCAATCACAGATCACCATAACACATATAATAATACTGAAAAACTCTGAAATACTGTGAGAATTACCAAAATGTGACACGGGGTCATGAAGTGAGCAAATGCTGTTGGGAAAAAATGGCAGTGATAGACTTACTTGATGCAGAGTTGCCACAAACCTTCAATCTGTAAAAAAACAGAATACCTGCAAAGTGCAATAAAGCAAGGCGCAATAAAATAAGGTAATAATCCAGCAAAGGAGACAAAATGGAATCACAGAAAACTTCACCCCAAAAGAATGCAGGAAAAAGGAAACAAAGAAGAGATGGACACAAAGTGGGGTGGAGGGGCTTAAGTGTATGTAGCCTAAGTACTACAAATAAAAAAGCAGAGACTGCCAGGTTAGATTTTTTTAAAACCTGCTGCCTGTAAGAAACACACATTAAGTATAAAAATATAATAGGGTAAAATAAAAGGATGGAATGATATACCATATTTACACTAGTCAAAAGAAAGTTAGAATGGATATATTAATATCAAAGTAGATTTCAGAGTCAAATACAGGATTTTTCTGTTACAGTCAAAGTGTCCTTATCGGAGGGTAAGTTGGGACAAAGTGAGAGAGTGGCACGGACATATATACACTACCAAACGTAAAACAGATAGCTAGTGGGAAGCAGCCGCACAGCACAGGGAGATCAGTTCGGTGCTTTGTGACCACCTAGAGGGGTGGGATAGAGAGGGTGGGAGGGAGACGCAAGAGGGAGGAGATATGGGGATATATGTATACGTATAGCTGATTCACTTTGTTATAAAGCAGAAACTAACACACCACTGTAAAGCATTTATACTCCAATAAAGATGTTAAAAAAAAAAGTGTCCTTATCAATATCTCTCCTCTGATCAAAGTAAAAAGTTATTTTATATACCACTAGAGCACCTATCACAGCCTCCCTATGATGTGGAATAATTCATTGTTGCAAACTAACAAGCAAATACTATAGTTATACAGACAGAAATATGTTGAAATTGAGACACAATCCAATCTTATTTCCGTGCAAAAGAAGGGTTAAAACAGCATTCCTGATACTACTATCCTTAGAAAGGCCTGCTTACATAGGTGGCATCTAGGAAGTTGGCTTTTGGAGGGCTCCCAGGGTTGCCTATGTGATAAGGGCAGTTTACTGTGCCTAGATTATCTGTGCAAACAATATGGTTTTCCTTCTGGTACGTGCTGGGCAGAGGGTGCATACATGACTAGCCCCAGTAAAGACCTTGAGCCTCTCCGGGCAGAAGCACCATGCACATGCTGCCCTATCTGTACTGCTGGAGGAAGAGGGAGCTCTGCATGCCCCTCACAGGCAGAAGCACCTAAGGAAGCCTGCACATGGGGTCTTCCAGACTTCATCAAGGTCTTTCTCCATTCAGATCTTTTCATCGGGCTTCCCTGGTGGCACAGTGGTTGAGAGTCCGCCTGCCGATGCAGTGGACACAGGTTCGTGCCCCGGTCCGGGAAGATCCCACATGCCGCGGAGCGGCTGGGCCCGTGAGCCGTGGCCGCTGAGCCTGCGCGTCCGGAGCCTGCGCTCCGCAACAGGAGAGGCCACAACAGTGAGAGGCCCACGTACCACCAAAAAAAAAAGATCTTTTCATTTTGCATCTTTAGCACATAAAGGCAACAAGTCTTAGCCATAATTACAACTCTGTGCTGAGTCCCATGAGTCCTAGTCAGTCTCCAAGGTAGAGGTATCTTGTGGACCCCTGAGCACAAACAGAGAATTCAGATATGTGAACGTTTCCTTCCTCTTAAAAAACTATAGGGCAAAATGAAGAACACATAACTTTGATAATTTTTTAGTTTACATTGCAAAGCACTAGGATTATATAAAAAATAGCAGTATTAGACAACATTATTCATAAAGTAGGTACTTGGAGATCATGTTACGTAAAGATACAGACCATATTTAAAATGATCTTATATAAACCTACTTTCAGTTTACAGGGGAGGGGTGTGGACAGAGACTTTTACTGTACATTGTTAAAATTACATTACACTGCTTGTTTACATTCTTAATGTGTACTTCCACCTTATATAGAAAAGCTATTTTTGTCCTCTTTTTCAGTCTACAACAAGAACCCAAAATATTAGAAACTTACAACTCTTCTTGCAGAACTTAGGTGGTTTTTGCACAAAGACAACTGGCACAAAATCAGTAGAATACAATGGAATTGCAATATGGGATTGTGAGGGCTTCCCTGGTGGCGCAGTGGTTAAGAATCTGCCTGCCAATGCAGGGGACACGGGTTCGAACCCTGGTCCGGGAAGATCCCACATGCCACGGAGCAACTAAGCCCGTGCATCACAGCTACTGAGCCCGCGCTCTAGAGCCCGCGACCCACAGCTACTGAGCCCATGCGCGTAGAGCCCGTGCTCCACAACAAGAGAAGCCAAGCCACTGCAATGAAGAGTAGCCCCTGCTCGCCACAACTAGAGAAAAACCCGTGCACAGCACGGAGACCCAACGCAGCCAAAAAATTAAAAAAAGAAAAAATATGGGGTTGTGGCACATGATGAGGGTGAAGAAAGCATGAGAAATTATCAGTCTAAGTGGAGAGATGTTGTAAGTAATGTTTTAATGTTTTATTTATAGAGTAAGGCTGAACATTTGATTCAGAACTAGTTAAATAATGGAAATATGTGTTGGAGGTTTATGGGATATTTCTTTGGGGGGCAATGAGCGAAGTGCTGGAGAGAGGGGCGTTAGGTAAATAAATGATCAAACATCTGTAGAATTCAGGATTAAAGTACTCCCTTGGTAATATTCAAATTATCCAGATTTCCAAGTTGTTGGTAGCACCCCCAGGGCTCCAAAGAGGAAATTAAAAGAGAAACGCCATTACCTTTCCTGAAATACAGGTCGTAGTTTAGCATATTCTCCCATCTAGCAAAAAATAAATAAAGTTCCCTGTGGAAAAACTGAAAAACAATCTGTGGGACATTCCAGAAAAACTAAACTGCTTGATAATGCATGCCATTTAACAATGGAGGAAATATATTAAATGTATTAGTTTTAAAATAGAAATAATATTTCCTGATTACGGGGGGGGGGGGGGGGGGGGGGGGGGGGGGGGATTTGCCAGCCTCGGCACCAGGGGAGCTGGGTCCTGCCTATGCAGTGCAGGTGGTTCGCAGCGCCACTAGGTGCCAGTAGCACACTCCCCTCCCTTGGACCACAGCACTCAGTATTGCCCTTCACTGGCAAACTCCACTCATGCATACATTTACCCCATAAATGACTCCCTTGTGTTCCAGGTACTTTGTCAGGCACTAGAGATAAAATGACAAACCAACACATACAGTATTCATGCCCTCGTGATGCCTACAGCCCTAGTGGGGGGACCAAAGGTAATTAAATACTCACAGAAACAACATAAATTTACAAATGTTGCTAAGTGACATAAAGGAGAGATACATATTCCAATGACGATGTATATTAAGGACACGTGCTCAAATATTTCTTATTTAAAGATGCAGACAATCCAAAAGTTTAGAGTACTGCAACCCCCCATCTGAGCTTTATCTTGTTCTTTTCCATCATTAAAAGATTGAAAGGTCCGATGCTAACTTCAGTTTATTTCAGTATCTGTCAAAGGCTTTTTAAAAAAATTATTCTCGGGCTTCCCTGGTGGCGCAGTGGTTGAGAGTCCGCCTGCCGGTGCAGGGGACGCGGGTTCGTGCCCCGGTCTGGGAAGATCCCACATGCCGTGGAGCGGCTGGGCCCGTGAGTCATGGCCGCTGAGCCTGCGCGTCCGGAGCCTGTGCTCCGCAACGGGAGAGGCCACAACAGTGAGAGGCCCGTGTACCACAAAAAAAAAAAAAAAAAAAAAATGATTCTCACAAAAATAGGGAGATCTAAACAAAAGTACATATTTCTACAACCATTTTTCAATCCCAACCAAAATTATCAAAAATTAGCCAGTAGATTTTCACCTTCCAAAGTAAAAAAATATTAATTTTTAACAAAGGGGTTTAAAACATCCATAAACTCTTTAGAATATTTTAATCAGGAAATTCTGTGTCCAGGATTTTTTGGCAACCAATGTGAGAATATTTTTGTTGTTTGATTACAAACTTTCACTGTTTCTGGCAATGAACTACCAATAGAAATAGTTCCAAACATCTGTTTTCAAAATGCTCAACCCTCAGCACATGTTTCTGTGAAAAGTCATTACATTCTTATTGTTGAAACACCACCTTTATCTTGAAGAGGCAGATGAAGTGTTTATTTTCTTTGAAAACAGAGGTAGATATAATACATTCAGCCATGTCATCCTAATAACGGTCGACAAATTTTTAACATCTGCTTTTTGGTAAAATAAAAGCCTGTTCTAAGTTCAACAGCACTTTTACACACTTTGCCCCTGGGGGACCTTTTAAGACATCAAAGATTTTTCATTTTCACACCACCCCACCCCAGCTCTTACGTAGGACTGTAAAGATTTACTCTATTTTAGAGGGGTTCTTTTGACAATTATAAATTTATAAGCGTATATAAAATTGACCACACTGGTGACCTCCTTTAATACTTTGGCACTTACTTGTGACTTCTTTCTTGTAACTATGAATGACTCCATGAATGACCTTTAGGGCTATTCACTTAGGCTACAAGTATTTATTGAGGAATGACCAAAAGAGAAAAAGATCCTTTTCAGAAGGGCACTATTATCTAGTGAGGAGAGACAGACAAGGTTATTAAGTAAATATACACTGTGTTAGATGCTGGTAAGTACGGAGGAGAGAACAATCCAGCGGGGGTGCGATGGGAGGAGGAGACTCCTGAAATTTTCAATAGGGAGCCCAGCAAAGCCCTCACAGATTAGGTAACTTCAATAAATACCTAAAGGAAATGAGGGAGGAAGCCATGCATGTAGGGAACAGGGACTGCAAAGGCCTAGAGGTGGACAGTTTTGAGGAAGACCAAAGAGATCACTGAGGCTGAAGGAAGCGAGGGAGGGGAAGGGCACTTGTGGGAGTGGTGAAGATGGTGGAGGCCTTGCCAGTCAGGAAGGACTGGCTTTTTTCCTCTTAGTGAAACGGGAAGTCACTGAAGAGTGTTAGGCGGAGAAGTGATGTGACTTGACCTACGCTGCTTATCTATTTTATCAATTTATTTATCAGTGTGGCTCATTCCATGGATGAAACCCCAAGACTTATCATTATTTTCTGTTACTGCTCAAATTGGTCCAGCTCTTAGGGGCTCCTTCAGGTTGGCTCCTGTGCTTGAGTCCCCATCTCTCTGAGCATTTCCTTGCTTTCTGGCACCTCATCTTGTATCTTCCCTGCACCATGAGCCACTTTTCAAGGAGCTCTGGTCCTTTTCATTGGAGAACACTGGTTAGAAACCAAGATCTAGGCACTAGATGTGCTCACTGCTACCAGAAGTCACTACTTCTAGGCCTTCACAGGGGACAGAGCTAGGAGATAAATGCAGCATACTAACACATGCATACACACATACCTATATTTCTGTATCTTTCCATATAAATATTAAAAACCTTAAGTTTATATTGATATCTCCATTCTAACACCACAAAAATCATTTTAGAATTTTACTCACTCGATTACAGCAGGTATGTGCATGTATATGCAGGGGTTTTTTTGTCTTTAGCTTTACGGGTATCCAGTCAAGACACTACTTTTCAGTTGCTTAGTTTTTTCCCTACCCCTGTCATTGTGAATTCTGCTATCCCGTTTTAGGTTCCCCCATAGCCCAGATGGCTGTAGTTGCTTATTCAGGGGTAGGTGAAACATTCTAATGGTTCTAAGAGTCAGAGCTATACAAAAAGATATATCTGAGAAGTGTCGCACCACATCCCTGCTACACGGATCCCACTCCTGTCTTCCACCCACCTTTTAGAGACAGGTAACCAATCTCTCTACTTCCTGGCTTATTCTTCCTGTGTTTCTTTTCCACAAATGTGCATATGCATGTATACTTTCTTACATCTCATTCCTTCCTACATAAAGTGTTGCACACCATAAGTGGTCTTTTGCACTTTTTTATTCCACTTAAAAGTATATATTGGAAACTACTTTGTATTAGTTCATAAAAATATTCCTTGTAGTATTTTTTACAGTTGCACAGTATTCTACTGTATGAACCATACCACGGTCTAGTCAACCATTCTATTATGTGTGGTCAGAGGTTCTTTCCAATATTTTGCAAACTGAACAATGCTGTTAATGTTTTTGTATTATTGGAGGCATATTTTCAGGATAGAATCTCAGAAAGGTCAAAAGATAAGTGCACGTATAGTCTGTTAGGCATTTTGCCAAATTTCTCTCCAGAAGACATGTACCAATTTGCATTCCCACCAATGAGGCATAAGAGTGCCTATTTCCCCACAGCCTTATCAAAAATGAGTTGTTACAGTTCATTTTAGCCTTTGTTCATTGCCTTTCCTATAATGCTTTTCACTGTCACAAAATATTCCAAAACTACTTCTAAAGTAGTTCATGGAAGAAACAGTTCTCACTGATCTATCACAGTCACGATCTGGCCATCTAAGTATGTTCAGACTGTGGAAATTATTTATCGTGCATTATACTGTTCAAAATTTGGTAATGTAAGCCTTTAAATGTAATGTCACATTTCCAAAACGAACACTCTTAACTTGACTACTCCTGAGGTGAGGGTTACTCATCCATATAAAGTAGGTAATTTTGATCATCTGAGTAAAGCAAATGTTATAATAATTGAATAATTAAATCTAAGTCCTTGTCTCAACAATACTTTTGAAATGTTTACCTATATTAAATCTGTTAAAGCCCGTATCATTTCTACAGTAAAAAATTCCACTTCTAATATTCCTTTGGAAGGCCTGTTTCACTTCTCCCAAATATACCTGTCAAAAACCAAAGGGAACTTGTAGGCAGCAAAGCAATTTCACTTCATAGGGTTTGTTGCCTTTATAGATGGAAGGTAAACGTAGCATTTATTTCTCGATTCAAAATCACACGAAAATCGCAGTGAAAGCTTTGAAAGACGGCAGACTGTGTATATGATATTATTTTGGGATAGTGCCAAAAAGACAAACCGAACTGCCAACTTTACTGAAAAGAAATATTTTAATCAATTTTTAAAATAGCAAACAGAGCTAGCTCACACTGTGGACTAAAGATGTCAAATCCTGTCTCTCTTATTTTAAATCTTCGTCAAAGAGTTTTGTCTTAAAGAGTAAGATGTAATCATAGTCAGTAATACCCATTTCTAAGAATTTTAATTTCTGATTTAAATGTAAAATATTTATTTTAAAGATATGCATTTATTGCACAACTTAACATACTATATTCTAGTGGTCTGCACAAGCTACTCTTGGATATAAATTAATAGTTTCCTATTTTAAGGGTTTTTACATGATAGTAATCATTTAATACATCTTGGAAGTGAATCTTTTATGTTGACACAGTAAATGTTATAAAGCTGTTGTTTAAATATGTTTCTTCTACTTACTTCTGTGCTCCCTGAGACAACAGCTCTGTCCACGTTCACTAACAACGGTTCTTCCATCTGGCACACCCTCAGTGACCATTCCACACAACGGTGATGAGCCCAACAAGTGCCTAAAATGGTTAAAGTGAAAAGAAGCAACTGAATAAACATTAAATGTATTAACGCTAATAAGTAAAGATGAAAATCCCCCAAATCAATTCAAATGTGTGAATACACGATGGCATCTGATATTTGCGATACCACTAAAGCAGCCCTCCTCGAAATGTATCGTCTAGGAACTTGTTATAAATGCAAATATCAGACCACAACCAAGACCTGCTGAATCAAAAACTCTTGCCATGGTGCCCAGAAAACAACGTGTCAACAAGCCCTCAAGTGATTCTGATGCACAGTGAATTAGTGATTATTCCTTCAACAGAGAAATTTGTTTCTAGTCATTTTATTTAACCGTTACTATATCTTATTTGGTGTATTTACATAAAGGAAAATTACTTAATACTTTGTTTCTGACAAATAAGCTACATATACACCTCTATTCCACTGCACCCCACACCAAGAGCCCACATCAATCATCAGTAACAGCTCAGTCTTTAAACTCTCTCTCACAGAGCACCTGAACAATTACGCAGTTCTTCACTCAAAACCCCAACAGCACCAAATCATGAGTATGGATTACTATACTGCGTTACAGGACATTCACAGGGCTTAGATCTTTACCCTTCACCCCTACTTCAAGTAGACCCAGACTGCCATGTTCCCCAGGTTTTCATAGATCCCTTTAAAATTTCTCTCTCCGAAACTGTCAGATCTCCATGGCACTGCTGCCTACACAAGTGTAAATGCAAACATTTATAAAAGCATCCAGCCCAGTGATGGCCCTGTGCAGATGCTAAGTAAGTTAGGTAAACATAATTAGACAATTTATTTTACCTAAGCAGGCATACTTAACAGTGACGTTTTTCCAATGTGATAATTATTTCTAGATGAACGGTATGTACTATTAAGTGAATAATTTGCTAAAGTGAAAATGCTTACAGAATCAAAAGGTAGTTATCAATGAAGACTGGCTCATACCTGTAGGGTCAAATAAGGCTTGGACATCAATGGCATCCGGAAGGCCAACCAGACTGAGTTCATCCCATAATTTACCAGCCTGATCATCTGAAGCAGTCTGCGTGCTTACACTTACACAAGGTACTATATTCTGCTGAGGAGACCGTTCCCTGGAAAATAAGATAAAACAAAATGGATGTGAAAGTAATAACAAGTAGAAAATTGTTTCCTTTTATAATGACTTAAATATAATGTATTGCCTAATCAATTTTACTTAGGCATAAACTATCATAAAACAACTTTTAGAATATGTTATTATTCATAGTATAGATATAAAACTGGATAGCTATATTATATAATGTAAGCAACTAAAAACAAAAAAAAAGGTCTCCAAATCCATAAGGAAGTGTTACAAATTACAGTTGCAGACTTATTTTGCCATTTTATATATATATATTTTTACGTGACACTCTAATAGTCTAGTCAGGAACCATATTTTATCACATAAAATGAATATTCCCTTTGGCCTTCCTTAAAGGCTTAGGAAGCAACTTGATCAAATCAGACATCTCTAAGTTGCTTTATGACCAGTGAGGACTCCGCCGCCACAGAGCTGGCAGTTAGGTTACGTCCCAGGGGAAATGAAGACCCACTACAAGTGTGAAGAGGGAGGCAGTGGGAGTGAAATGTGAGCCCTGGAGCCTCCTTGCGGTCCCCTCAGCAATCTCGACAGCTGGACTGTGGCATGATGCTGCAAGTATCCTCTGCTAAGACTTTACCTCACAAACCAGAAGTAAAAAGCAAAAACAAAATAGCTACTAGTGACCTGGGAATAAGGGAAAAAGTGTAACAGCAAAAAGTACAGTATAAAAATGAACACTGAGTAAGTGTTCACTGAATAACATATGGGAGATTTCAAACTCTGAAAGCCCTAAAACTTCATATATGAATTGAGATCAAGAAGTAAACAATGACTACTATTGTGATTAACATTAAACATGGGAAATCAGATGGCTGGCACTAAGACTTTAATCTTCTCCTGATATCACAGTATTTAACCTGATCATAATTCTGGATTAAATCACTATTGAATATAGATCATAACTCACTGCACTGATGTATGCTGGATATATATCATGATTCCTATTAAGAGAAAATCAGCACAATGACCAGGGTACTAAACTTTTTTATACCTGGAATCATTGAAAGAAAAAAAGTATTAACATATTTCAATAAGTACATTTAAATATCAAACCATATAAAAAATAACCAGTATTTTTTATGTTCAGCAGTAGAAATGCATAGACTTTTTTTTAAGTTTACCATGCTATGCTAACTTCAAATTCTTGTTTTTATAAAATTTGCCCACAGTGAAATGAGAACAAACCTTCCAGTAAATATAATCTCCATTCCTACAAATACATCTTCACTACTAACTTGCTAATTAGGAGGGAAGAAAGACTAACAGTTCATCTATGAAGACGAATGCATTGTTTTAACATATTTTTTTTACACCCGTAATTTGATGGGGGGACAGGTATAAAAACCCATGGAATGACTAACCAGTCTATTACTAACCAGTTCCCAAGCAGCAGGTTAGTCAAATTTCACCTTCAGGTTTTACAACCAGTCTGTATGTACATAACATAACAGTAAGATGCTGACACCAACCCTACGGATGAGGAACCCAGCTTGGGAGAGAACATCGAGAGAAGTCAGCTGAAATATTTACATACCCTCCCATTTTAAGTCTAAAAAAAAAAGAGGAAATGAATCCTTGATTATATATTCTTATATTTACTGCACCATGAGGGAAAAACTATTTTAAAATACACCTTTTCAAACTAAAAAATTAACTAGCTGTTTATCTGGTTTATAACTCATTAGCAACATATTTTGTCAATATTTAAAATGATCAAGCTAAAGTAACTGTTTATCCCTAAATGATTTCCACATTTCATGAACATGCTTTATTCCTAAGGTCCATTGACTGGCTTGTTATCATCACTTAATAACTTGTTAAACTCTTAAGTGTATATAAATACTTTCATTAAACCAAGGCTATTTTTACATAATTATTTTAGCTCATGAAGTTTTCAGTAAAAATTAACTTAGCTTATAAAATAAATAAATAAATGAAGCCTAACTGTATTTCCCAGAACAGTTGTTTATTAATTGCCATTATTTCAAGGCAGAACATGAGGATATACGATATAACCTGGTCCAGTCCAGTAAATTTACTAATGACCGATGGACATAAGTTTTCTGGACTTTTGATATATTTTATTAGAAAGTGAGCTCCCAATTTATCACGAAAGGTAAAGCTAGCTATGGCCTTTAAAAACACCAAAACTATAAATACAATACTTCTAAATTTCCTTAAGCTGTTCCACTTTAAATTCTTTTAAAAGGGTTTTTCTTGTTATTGTTTCATTTCCTACTTTAGGTCTTCAAGGCATTGGCAGCAGTCCAAAAGAAGAAGCCAATCAAATAAGTACAACACAATGCCTTAGTACTTAACTTTGGATAAAAGCCAGAGAAGCACTTGGATGATTACATCATCACCCTCAAGGGGCAGAGCTGGTTAGCCTTACAAGTTAAATTAATTTTTACACTTTCTCATCAACCACAGAAACTTCTATTCCCTCAACTACCAGAGCCAAGTCCACATAATAAGATGGCCTTCAAACGAACCTACAACATATAAAAAAAATATTAACTCCAAAAGCAAACATATTAGACAAGAGTTTGGGGCAACTATAAGGTCCATGAATATAGACACACATATATAGTTATACAAATAGTAAATTCTTTTTTTAAAATTATAGTTGATTTACAATATTATATTAGTTTCAGGTGTACAACATATGTAAATAGTTTCATATTAAAAAAAGAGCATCTTCTTTGACTTTAGAAAGGGAATTCTCAGCACATGATTATTTAGAAGGAAAGAAAGTTAACACTGTACTGTAAGAGTTTACAGGACAGTTCAACATTCTCTGAACCACAGAAACAAATAAATAAATGACACACATAGGTAAAACCACTTTGGTTTTGCTATTCTTTTATGTTATACTCTTACAAACTACTTAAAACTTATCTAGAAAAAGGAAAGAAAGATCTCATTGATTTTCTAAAATTTTCATTCCATATATAGATAAATTCCATGAATCCCCTCTAGCCTTCCTTATATTATGTTCTTTAAAGTTTTCTTCTTTTTTGTTAATACACAACTAGCTTAAACTTTTTTCTAAATAAGAAAGAAATTTTGAGAAAATGAGTGTCTGCTGGGTTAATGGTGAGTCATAAAGCATCGTATGAATGTTGGAAACATAAAAAATTGTTCAGTAACAATCCCATTTGTATATTCATAAACATCGCAATAAAAAACTGCGTTACAAACCACTTAAATTCAAAATTGCTTACTTTCTCTGTCCTCTTGGTTTTCGCGGTGTTGAGTTTTGTATTTTCTCACAAGTTCCACTGCTGTTGTCATCAACGTCCTTCTTGTTAGAAGGCTGGTTTTTCCATGGCAAAATAAATCCAGGCGTTACTCTAAATTGTTTTAAGTCTCCTTGTCCTAAGGAGCTTTTTTCACCACAGTAACAAAAAGCGCAGAGCTGTTCACTGGTAGAAATGAAAAGTACGGAAGACAGAGAGAAGTAGTTTTATTTAACTATTTCAAGTTCCAGACTATTGCAGATACTTGTGCTTTAAAATTAAATATTATGTCTTTAGTGCAAGCAAAGCATTTAAAAATATCTATACCGTAAGAACAATTAAGTTCAATAAAAATTATACATTTGCAATTCTACTTTTCTATAGCATGATTTTTTTAAAGTAGTAAATATACCAAATCAAAAAATTATAGTTTGTGCTTAGAAAAACGATTTTCTTTTAAACCTGATTTAAAAATCTCGAAGTTGATAAAGGAGGCAGGAATGTACAGTGGAGAAAGGACAGCCTCTTCAATAAGTGGTGCTGGGAAAAAGTATGAGATTAGAACACTCCCTAACACCATACACAAAAATAAGCTCAAAACGGATTAAAGATCTAAATGTAAGGACAGAAACTATCAAACTCTTAGAGGAAAACATAGGCAGAACACTCTATGACATAAATCACAGCAAGATCCTTTTTGACCCTCCTCCTAGAGAAATGGAAATAAAAACAAAAATAAACAAATGGGACCTAATGAAACTTCAAAGCTTTTGCACAGCAAAGGAAACCATAAACAAGACCAAAAGACAACCCTCAGAATGGGAGAAAATATTTGCAAATGAAGCAACGGACAAAGGATTAATCTCCAAAATTTACAAGCAGCTCATGCAGCTCAATAACAAAAAAACAAATAACCCAATCCAAAAATGGGCAGAACACCTAAATAGACATTTCTCCAAAGAAGATGTACAGAGTGCCAACAAACACATGAAAGAATGCTCAACATCGTTAATCATTAGAGAAATGCAAATCAAAACTACAATGAGATATCATCTCACACCAGTCAGAATGGCCATCATCAAAAAATCTAGAAACAATAAATGCTGGAGAGAGTGTGGAGAAAAGGGTACACTCTTGCACTGCTGGTGGGAATGTGAATTGGTACAGCCACTATGGAGAACAGTATGGAGGTTCCTTAAAAAACTACAAATAAAACTACTATATGACCCAGCAATCCCACTACTGGGCATATACCCTGAGAAAATCCCATAATTCAAAAAGAGTCATGTACCAAAATGTTCACTGCAGCTCTGTTTACAATAGACACGAGAGGGAAACAACCTAAGTGTCCATCATCAGATGAATGGATAAAGATGTGGCACATATATACAATGGAATATTACTCAGCCATAAAAAGAAATGAATTTGAGTTATTTGTAGTGAGGTGGATGGACCTAGAGTCTGTCATACAGAGTGAAGTAAGTCAGAAAGAGAAAGACAAATACCATATGCTAACACATATATGGAATCTGAGAAAAAAGAAATGTCATGAAGAATCTAGGGGTAACACAGGAATAAAGACACAGACCTACTAGAGAATGGACTTGAGGATATGGGGAGGGGGGAGGGTAAGCTGTGACAAAGCAAGAGAGAGGCATGGACATATATACACTACCAAACGTAAGGTAGATAGTTAGTGGGAAGCAGCCGCATAGCACAGGGAGATCAGCTCGGTGCTTTGTGACCGCCTGGAGGGGTGGGAGGGAGGGAGACGCAAGAGGGAAGAGATATGGGAACATATGTATATGTATAAGTGATTCCCTTTGTTATAAAGCAGAAACTAACACACCACTGTAAAGCAATTCTACTCCAATAAAGATGTAAAAAATAAGTAAATAGAAAGAAAGAAAGCAAGCAAGCAAGCAGAAAAATCTTAAGTTGAACCATCATAAATTGGAGACCATCTATCTGTTTTTGGTCTAAGAAATAAGAGACTCTTTTATGTGAGCATGAAATAAAAATAGTTGAACCTGAATGGAATTTTAAAATTTCCCCTTAATCTACACAAACATAACAGAGATGTCTAACTTTTTAAAGCTCCCTATAAGGGCTTCCCTGGTGGCGCAGTGGTTGAGAATCCGCCTGTCGATGCCGGGGACACGGGTTCGTGCCCCGGTCTGGGAGGATCCCACATGCCGCGGAGCAGCTGCGCCCGTGAGCCATGGCCGCTGAGCCTGCGCATCTGGAGCCTGTGCTCCGCGACGGGAGAGGCCACTACAGTGAGAGGGCTGTGTACCGCAAAAAAAAAAAAAAAAAAAAAAAAAAAAAAAAACTCCCTTTAATCCTTGAATTTAGTTGGTGATATTTTGTGTGTTAACCCAGTTCCTTATTTTTCATCAGATTACTTTTGCCATCCAAGTGTTTTAATTTCTTATCCTACTTTTTACCTTCCTTTTCTCCACAGAGACTGAAATATACTTTTTCTTGCTCCTTGGGGGTATTCTGAATAAGTTAAATTTAACTCCCCATCACCATTCCATGATTTGCCCAGTGAAAATAAATTACCATCAATTCTCTTTAAAAAAAAAAAAAAAATCTCGAAGTATTAAAAAGGAATAAAGAAAGTAAAAAATTAAGGTTGGGGAAGAAGGTACAGTTTAATGGCCACTCAATTATATCCCAGCTATGTAAAACAAGTGATGACCAAGTTTTACTTAACTACTTGATGGAACATTCTTTATGCATAATATATATACCATACACACAGAGAGATATAAAAAAATAAATTTAAGTGGGTTAAGCAGTTAGTGATGAGGGACAGGGGAACAGACAGAAAGGGTTTAAGAGGAGAGGGAAAGGGATGAATAGGCAAAACTGGATTTTTAGAGCAGTGAAACTACTTCATATGCTATACTGTAGTTAATGGCGGATACATGACACTGCACATTTATCAAAACTCACAGAACTATATGTAACACAAAGAATGAATGTAAACTATGAACTTTAATTAATAATAATGTATCCACAGCAGCGAAGAGTAGCCCCCACTCGCCACAACTAAGGAAAGCCCATGCGCAGTAACGAAAACACAAAAATAAATAAATTTAAATAATAATAATAATAATGTATCAATACTGGTTTATCAGTTGTAACAAATGTATCACACTAATGAAAGATACTAATATTAGGGGAAACTGAGGCAGGGAAAGGTTGGGGAGGGGGAACTCTGTGTACCATCTGCTTAATTTTTCTGTAAACCTGAAGTTATTCTAAACAATAAAATCTATAATTTTTTTTAAAAAGAAACCATTTAAAAAGTTAAAGGACAAAAACCAATATATACTTATGGAATATATGCTTGGTAAGGGATCTTAGAAAAAAAACAGAATTAAAAGAATTGCTCCTCTTGGATATATCTTCTCTTCACAACACATTTATGGCTGCTGTACTCAAATCTTTCTTCTCAAGCATTAAAGTTCCCACCATCACCTCTGTAGTATCTACCTCAGGAACTTTCATAATGTCTTACATTAACAGGTGATGGAAATAATCTTTTCAGGTAATGTTTAACGCAAGTTAAATTCATATTGGACCTCTCTCAACTAATTACCTTTTGTTTATAAAAGTCACCTATTTAAGTTTTTCCAATATTACGTATTTCAACTTCATGATAAACTGTGCTGTCCATTGATACTGACACATACACACACACACGTGCGCGTGATTAAATGTGGTCTACTTTCAGAAAAATAAAGTCAAATAGGGGAAAAATGTTTTTCTTCTTGCCTAAAGGATACTATCCACCAAATTCCTTTGCCAGTATCTTATTAATTTTTTAAATTTTCTTATTTATAATTTTCTCTAAGCTTTAAACTTACGTTTCTTTCAGCATACCCTGTTTCTAGTTTGTTTCTTCCCCTAGAAACATTACCTATGAGGAGCAACAATCAGATGGACAGCAACTCTATGAACAACACTGATTAGGAAATGGAGAAATACTTTTAAAGTATTGACAAAAAATATCTTAACCTTCAATTTTATATCCAAAACCATAACTCAAATGTAAAGGTATAATAAAATTATTCCCAGGTTTCTATAAGACCTGAGAAATTTTACCACACAAGAGACCCACAATGTAAATATTTTTAGAGAAATATTCAAATTATTAAAGAATTAGGAAATGTTACAAGGGATGTAGGAAATAAAGACTGTCAAATATCTCAGAGTAATTTATTGTTAACTTTAAAGGGTGGCACAAAGGAAATCCCTGGCTTCCGCTTTGGATGTAGTAGAAAGCTGCAAAGCACTTTGCTCCCACTGTCACAGCAAAAACTCAGCAGACAATCCACAAATTCACTTTTCTTGAACACATCAGATTACAAAAGTTGCAGAGGAAACGATTCACCTGCAGTTGAATGAAAGGCACTTCCAAGAAGAGAAGAGACACAAGCCCTTGCTTAATCTGAGGAAGAGGCCACTCACTGGATGTCATCCAAACAGGCTAAACAGTTCAGTGAAAATTTTATAAACTGCTAAAAGCCAAGTTTGTGGCGGTAGGAGAGTACAGAACACCCAGGACCCGCAAACACAGGGGAATTCTAACCCACTCACGAGCTTCTCTCCATGCACCTCCCCCGGTGCTCGTGCCCACCACTCGGGCATGGAGAGGAGTCCTGAGAATGTACCAGTCATGGTAAAAGCCTGGGCAGGACAACAGCAGAGACATGGGAAAGACACAAAGATCTTTCTTCTTCATCTTCCCTGAGAAAGAAAAGCCTCAGACTGGTAAAAGGAGAGCAAAAGTCTCTGCCCTGCAATGGTCAAGACCAGCCGCAGATGGAGGAATGAATGGGGGATGGGATGAACCTCCCCCCTGGAGGAGGAGCAAGACTGCGTAGACCCAGACCATGACGGGTCTCCACTAGCTGAGACAATGACGGGACCCCCGAGACCTAGGGACACAGCGCTCACCTAAGAATAAAGTTGAATCAGAACAATAAGAAACATCCTGCCAAGCCACTCTATATCATTAGTGGCAATGCAAAATAGTACAGTCACACTGGAAAATACTTTGGCATTTTCCTTGAAAAATTACCTCTCTTAGATATTTTTACCTAAGTGAAATAAAAACCCTACATTCACACCAAAATCTGCAAGTGAATATTTATACCAATTTTATTCATAACTGCCCCAAACTGGAAACTATCCAAATATCCCTTAATTGGAAAATGATAAATTAAATGTGGTAGAGGGCTTCTCTGGTGGTGCAGTGGTTAAGAATCCCCCTGCCAATGTAGGGAACATGGGTTCGAGCCCTGGTCCAGGAAGATCCACATGTTGTGGAGCAACTAAGCCCGTGCACCACAACTACTGAGCCTGCGCTCTAGAGCCCGCGAGCCACAACTACGGAGCCCATGTGACACAACTACTGAAGCCTGCGTGCCTAGAGCCCCTGCTCCACAACAAGAGAAGCCACCGCAATGAGAAGTCCATGCACCGCAACGAAGAGAAGCCCCCACTCTCCACAACCAGAGAAAGCCCGCGCGCAGCAATGAAGACCCAATGCAGCCATAAATAAATAAATAAATTTATTTTTTTTTTTTTTTAAAAAATGGGGCTTCCCTGGTGGCGCAGTGGTTGAGAGTCCGCCTGCCGCTGCCAGGGACACGGGTTCATGCCCCGGTCCAGGAAGATCCCACATGCCGCAGAGCGGCTGGGCCCGTGAGCCATGGCCGCTGAGTCTGCACGTCGGGAGCCTGTGCTCCCCAACGGGAGAGGCCACAACAGTGAGAGGCCCACGCACCGCAAAAAAAAAAAAAAAAAAATGTGGTAGGCACCTCCATAAAAGAGAATCCTACTCAGCAATAAAAAGGAAACAGCTACTGATATATGCGATGACATAAATGAGTGTCAAATGCATTAAATATGCTAAGTTAAAAAGGCCAGAATCAGAAAACAGGTAAGTGACTGCCTAGGGCAGAAGATGGGATCAGGAATGACAGCAAAAGGGCATCAAGTAATTTTTTTAGTATGATGGAACTGTTCTTTATCTTGTTGTTGTAGTGGTTATATGACAGTATACAACTGTCAAAACTCACTACACGGGTGAATTTTACAGTAATTTTACTATATATATATATATATATATATATATATATATATAAAAACCTGAATTTTTCAAAATATGAAAAATGTTAGGGGGCCAAGACAAAATAGGAAGTATATATTTAAATAACTAGAAAATGAAATGATAGATGATAGATACAAAGAGATATGAAAATATGATAAATCATTATTCATATTGCTAAGACTAAGAAATCAATCCGAACTCTAAGTTTGAAATTCTTTCAAAATTAAATTCAACAGGGTACAGAAACATGAGCCTTAAGGAAAACCATCTCAAAAACAAAACAAAATATAATGTATAATCAATAGGAAAAAATTATGAATGCAATAAAAAGCAGGAAAAAAGGGAAAAAGTATTGCCTTCACAGGGCTCACATGACAGTAAGGGAGATAAACGAACTGTGGAGAAATAAAAAGTGCAACAAAGGAAAATAAAGCAGAAATAGAGGGTAAACGTGGTGGGGGCTACGTTTTATTTATTTTTCATCCTACTCTTTTATTTTGAAAACCTTCCCGAAGATGTAGAACATAGTGGGAATTTGAATTTTTTTTGTTGTTTTTTTCTTGGTTGCATCCAGTCTTAGTTGCGGCAGGCAGGCTCCATAATTGAAGAACGTATGCTTCTTAGTTGTGGCAGGCAGGCTCCTTAGTTGCAGCTCACCAGCTCCTTAGTTGTGGCATGTGAACTCTTAGTTGCAGCAGGCATGTGGGATCTAGTTCCAGGACCAGGGATCAAACCCGGGCCCCCTGCACTGGGAGCGCAGAGTCTTAACCACTGTACCACCAGGGAAGTCCCTGAAATTTTTAATGTAATTTATATATTTAATTTAAATGTAAGAGACAGCCAAAAGAGAGTTTGGGAGAAACTTGATTTACATTTTAGAATGATCATTTCTGCAACTGTGCTAAGAACAATGTGGACTGGGGAAAGCAGAGAAGAAGTGGAGAGACCCCTTAAAAGGCAACGACAGCCCCCTAAGGATAAGAGGCCTTGGAGTAAGATGGTAGGCAAGTTAAGAGAGTGAGCACTGGTTTGGGATATCTTCTAAAGGTGGGCTACAAAATTTAGAATGTGAGGTACGAGAAAAGAGAGAAATCACGGACTAACTCAAAAGGTTTTGGCCTAAGCAACTGGGTGAATATTGGTATTATTTATTGAAATGAAGAAATCCTGGGGAGAAGATTTAGGACAGGCCTGGGGTCAGAATCAACAGTGGTTGTGGACATGTTATGGGTGCAGTGTCTAGTGTACTTCCAAATGGAGATATCAAGCAGACAGATGGAGAGCAAAGTCTAGAGTTCAGAGAAAGGTCAGCCCTCAAAATATAAATGTGGGGTTTCATTAGCACACAGATAGTACCTAACTATCGGACTGAATAATAAAAGTAAACACGCCGAGGACTTCGACCTGAGGACTCCAACGTGATAAAGGTGGGGAGTCTGCACAGAAGCCAGCAAAAGACAAAATGAGGAGGCAGATGTGACAAAAGCAAAAGAAAGGAAACACTTCAAGAAGATGGGAATATTCAGCTGATGGATGGTTCCAGTTTTATTCATGGCTTCCAAGTTAAGATCTAAAAAATTACAAGACTTAAGCTGAATGATACACAGAGAAGTTACCACATCCTGTATTTCTTTTTTTAAAGAATGAAGAGAGGGTAAAGAACAAGAGTATAAACTTAAGTTTACAAGTAAATAAAAAATCAGTTCTTATGCTAAAAGTTTAGACTTTTTTCTTCTTCTAGGGATCGATCGCATCCTGGAAATATTCTGTCCTGGTCTGAGGAGAGCAGAGTAACACAGTTCTACAGCCACCTAAGCCCACGGACGTGCTTCACTCCAGCCACGCGCAGAGCTATCAGCTCTAAAAGTCCACCCAGCTTTCTGTCCTAAGCCTGCACTCTCTGAACTCCCTCTACAGTCAACTCGCTGCTCTTTTGCCCGTCACTAATCTCCAATCCAGTTGCATTCATTCTCTAACCTGATTTTGGCTTCTATACCAACAGAGACCAGGGAGGTTGCAGATTCCTCAGACACAGAACGCTGAAAGGCTGGGCCTGGCTGCTTGCTGCTGTCCACTTCTGCTTCAGCATCTTCTTCTGCTGATTGTTCTTTGATTTCTGCTTAACAGTAAACAAGAGAATACAAAAAGTCATTCTGCATTATACCAATCTTTAGTGAATTTATCTATAAAGCATACATCGTAAAGGAAAAATAATGAAGCAACAAATGACAATACTTAACTATCATAGGAAAAGCTTATATATATATAATTAATGGTACTGTTTATATTTATTCTATATTATAAAATGATAATCAAAATAATGTAAAACAGGGCATACTTTTCCAAATTACAATTGATGCAAATCTTAATAATAACTGTTAAGAACCTTATTTTCAGGATTATAGCAGTTCCTCTACACAACAAATGTGACTCATAAAAAAGTTTCTTGGTAAGTTATAAATTGAAATTATCATTCATTTAAAACAAGCATTACGGCCTCTATCAGCCATTCTAAAAGTTAAATGACTGAAAAGAACACAGTGCCTTTGACTCCAGTGCCCTTTTCAGTTATCCTCAAGACTCCAACCCCGAACACCTCACACATACTTTCTTAGGAGGCAACCTAACTGTTGAGAGGGTTTCCAAACACCATTACCCCTAATATCATTCCTCTCTTTAAATAAAACAACATATCCACCACCCTGTCTCTCACACTGTATTGTTAGACATTAACAGGCATGATCCCTGCACTAGCGCTCCTGATGCAACCCCACGCTCCTGGCTCCATCTTTCCTTTCTAACTGGAAATTTACACATACTTTTCTGCACCACTATCCCCAAACAAACCAACCAACCAACCAACAAGAAAAGCTTATAGTCGTTTAAGCTCCTCCTGTCTTTTCTTCCTTTCACCACCAAATTTCATGCAATGGGACTCTGGAGTGGCTGCCCTCCACCTCAGACCCTTCCTACAAGGCATCCATCCTCCAACCACAGCACTGTTCTCGCCACCTCACTGGTGGCAAAAGAACTAATAAATAATCCCGGGCTACTCACAAGCCTTTAAACACTCCAGAAATTCATCTGGCACCAAGGAGTACTCACTCCCTCTTTAGTGAAATGCTTTTCACCTCTTAAACACAGGGAGATATCATGGATTACTATGGGCTTTGGAGTCATGAGGACAAGTTCCACCAACTACAAACTAGGCAAGTTTATGTAGACGTCATCTCTCTCAGCTTCAATTCACTCCCCATAAAATCAGAAAGCTACCTATACTTCACGAGTTTGTTAACAAAGATTAATTGAACGGTCTAGTGTCTGCCTCTTCAGCTGATCTGAGACCTCTGAACGTGAGTACAGCTCTCTACGTGTACTTTACGTGCTCGTCTTTTGTGTGTGTGTGTTTTCTTAATAAATTTATTTACTTATTTATTTTTGGCTGTGTTGGGTCTTCGTTGCTGCACGCAGGCTTTCTCTAGTTGTGGTAAGCGGGGGCTACTCTTCGTTGTGGTGCGGGGACTTCTCACCACGGTGGCTTCTCTTGTTGTGGAGCACGGGCTCTAGGCACATGGGCTTCAGTAGCTGTGGCTCGCAGGCTTAGCTGCTCCGTGACATGTGGGATCTTCCTGGACCAGGGCTCGAGCCAGTGACCCCTGCACTGGCAGGCAGATTCTTAACCACTGTGCCACCAGGGAGGCCCAACTTACTGATTTTTTTTTAATTTATTTATTTTTGGTTGTGCCGGGTCTTAGTTGCGGCAGACAGGTTCCTTAGTTGCAGCATGTGAAGTCTTAGTTGCGGCATGCATGTGGGATCTAGTTCCCTGACCAAGGATCAAACCCGTGTCCTCTGCATTGGGAGGCGGATTCTTAACCATGGCACCACCAGGGAAGTCCCTGACTTACTGATTTTTAAGTCAACATCCCTAACCCTACCTCCTGTCCTGAGCTCCAGACCATACTTCAACTGCATACGAGGCACATCTAGCAGCTTGAACACTCACTTTCACATCAAATCTGATTTCTTACCTCTCAGATTAGCATGACTTCCCTGTCAAAGTCTTCTAGATTCAAAATGAATTTTAGGGAACTATTCTGACAAATGAATAATTTTGAGAACTATTAATTTTTTAGTTAGAAATAATTATAAACAATTGTAAATCCTGTCAAATCATAAAATTAATGATGCAATGAGGCATCAAACATAGGGTTTTGGTTTTCCTATTTAAAATGTTTCTTTTGTGCTCACTTCGGCAGCACATATACTAAAATTGGAACAATACAGAGAAGATTAGCATGGCCCCTGCGCAAGGATGACACGCAAATTCGTGAAGTGTTCCATATTTTTGATGCAAGAGGGAAGAGATGTGGGGATATATGTATTTGTATAATTGACTCACTGTTATAAAGCAGAAACTAACACACCATTGTAAAGCAATTATACTCCAATAAAGATGTTAAAATAAAATAAAATAAAATGTTTCTTTTTAAAACTGAAGTAGAAAAGTTGACCATAAATTAAGTGCTTGTGGGGCCTATTAATCACGGTGTCTCTCCTGCCTACTTCTAGCCACAAAATTGGTATAGAATCAAATCTACAAATACAAAATACATTTGTATCAAACAAGGATTATAAAAAGATCTGCAGGGCTTCCCTGGTGGCGCAGTGGTTGAGAGTCTGCCTGCCGATGCAGGGGACACGGGTTTGTGCCCTGGTCCGGGAAGATCCCATGTGCCGCAGAGCGGCTGGGCCCGTGAGCCATGGCTGCTAAGCCTGCGCATCCGGAGCCTGTGCTCCGCAACGGGAGAGGCCACAGCAGTGAGAGGCCCACGTACCGCAAAAAAAAAAAAAAAAAAAAACACCACAGGGAGCAAAGTCACCCCATCAGCCTGGACCTCTCACTCTCAGAAATATTACACGGAAGAAAAATGAATGTTTTATTTAAACCACTGCTGTATTTGGACATCTCTGTTACATCAGTTTAACCCATGCTCTAACACAGAAACCAGCATCAGGTGTGGAGCACTGCCGTAACAAAAACTTAAAATAGGCGGGCTGGTGAGTAGGTGAGAGAACAGTGATAGCAGTGTTTGGAAATCAACTGACACCATTTATGCTGTATCAAAATATATGGTAGTGCTGTGACCTGCAATAACTTGAAAAGCAGACCAGCTGCCTCCAGAGCTCTAGGGAAAGCATCTGGAGAGAGCCAGGAATTATTCTGCGTTGCCTGCCCTCTAGCACTTTTACAACCAAAGACAGAAAGGAATACAGTACGGCTTGAGAGATTCTCTCTGCCTATAATATTCAAAGTACTATAAAATGACCATATATAAAAACACCTTTAAAGAAGCATTTCATTTCTACCCAGAGATGTCCAGAGCACATGTGGGGTATGCCCTTTTTGTACCATTTCTACTACTAGGTAACAAGAAAGGGTAAGAGTCAAGAGAAGAAATGAGAACTGTAAAAGAGGAATAAGAAGAGGGCCTCAGAAGCTTACAATGAGGCAGGTGGATGAGGGTCATGTCACCACATCCCTGGGAACACGTTTGTCCTAAGAACCAGCACCATTTAGCCTGCATCCCCCCCTCCCCCAAAATCAGGGTCCCTCCTATAGGTATGGCCTGTCCGTTCTCTCTTAATATGTTGCTAACCACCACTATGGCCTCTAATCAGAATTTTTCTTCTAGCAAATTGAGGCACAATCTCAGGTATTCTGTTGTTTTTCTCCCCCTGAAAAATAAAACACATAACACTTTAAACATTCTTTGGGTTTTCTTTATTGTTTATAACTAAGGGGAAGTAAGTAAGAGGACAATCTCTCTGCCTGTCTCTCTCTCTCTCTCTCTCAAATTAGACCTAGAAAGAAACAGTAAGGTTAAATATGAATGTTATTGGTGGGTTGGTAGGTCTTCAGGTACACAACTTTTGAAATTTCAGAGGGGAAAAAAAACAGATTCAGACAAAGGGATTTTTTTTCTTTTTTAAGAAATGGGACCAGGAACAGGCCTGATCCACAAGGAGGACAGTAGTAAAGCAGGCTTTAAGAGTTCTCTTTTCTTAAAAAAAAAAAAAAAAAAAAAAAAAAGGAATATTCTCCTCTAGCTATTTTTCCTACTGGCTCTGCCCATGATTCTAACCTGGATCTGCCAAAGATCCAATAAGGATTGGTGTGTTTTGGTCTTATTTTTGGTTTGGATTTTGTTGTTTTAATCATTTGTTTTTTAAGGAACAAGGAAAAGTCCTATAACTGCTTCCTAGGGAACAGTTCCAGCCACAAAATAGAAATAGAAAAAGGCATCCCTAAATATGTGAAACTACATGTAATAATACAACCTATTTCTTTTGGCTGTCACTCTTCATTTAGTAGAAATGTCAGGTCTCACTATCTGTCAAAGTCAAGGCAGGACAATTAAACTAGTGTTTACGTCCCTCTCCTCTCTTAGCCCAAGTCTTCGAAAGACTGTCAGAGTTTGGCAGCAGAATGTGAAACAGACTACTCTGGCTGAAATGAAACCCAAATATCCAACAAGAGATGTCATCCAGAGATGCTCTGGATGAAATGACTGTGAACCCAGAGACAACTGAGGGAACGGTTCTGATGCAAGTACTTGGCTACCTGCAGTTAACTAATAAAAATGCCTCAAACACCATCCTGTACTTGTGCCTAACGCAAGAAAGCTGGCCTTTCAACCTGGGCCACTTTGCAGTTTTTGCCTTTCATGGGATTCTATTTGTTCAAATGACTACAGTCCAGAAATGCGCAAATAAGAACAAGCACATACTTTTTAAAAAAAAAATTTAAGTGTTGAGAATTTCCTGGTGGTCCAGTGGTTAGGACTCCGAGCTTTCACTGCTGAGGACCCAGGTTCAATCCCTGGTCAGGGAAATAAGATCCCACAAGACGTGAAGCACAGCCAAAAATAAATTTTAAAAAAAATTAAAAATTTAAGGGTTATATTTTTCTTTGATACAAAATCTCCAGTGTACCTTTCTCCTTATTTTGAACCTGACCTAAAATACTGACAAAGCCAGTTGGTCTCAAAATGCTCTAAAACCAGAAAGATGGAGTCCTCTCCAACCCTGGGGATGATCAGAGTGGGGTGGTTTTATTCAAAGCACCTACTTGTGTGTAAACTCAAACCACCAGGTGTCACATGTGGGTGGTAACTACACTAAAGAACCTAAGAGAACTTGGATAGCGTGTGCACTCTAGGCAAACCTTTGTAGATACATAGGTAAATGGGACACAACTGTAAATTAGCTCTAACCGTGCTCTTACACAATGCCATTCCACCTCCTATGACTCTTACTCTCACTTAGGATTAATCCTAAATAGTTGGTTCTATGACACAAAAAAGTTTAAAATTAATAGCAAAGGCTGTTTTGCTGCTTTAGTTAAAATCAAAGGCTTGCAGTCAAATGGTCCAGAATTTGCATCATATCTCAGTCATTTGCTAGCAATGTGACCTTCACAACTTGCTTAATTAACCTCATCTCAATTTCAGTTTGCTAATCATTTAACAGATAGCTAATGCCAGCTACTATAAAACTGTCTCTGAGGATCAAAAAAGAGAATACATTGGGCACTTAGCCTAACGCCCTAAGTATACAGTAAGTGTAGGTATGTAGCTGCTACTCTGATTACCTACACTCACATACTATAACTATGTATTTACTTTCCATCTAGTTGGATATCACCCACCAGATCACACATTATTAAACTGTATTGTGGGAAGTAACAGGAATAAACAGAACATTTATTTAGCACCTCCTGGCTGTTTGCTAGGGATTCAATAAATCATTGCTTTAGAACGATTTTTTTACCAAACAAAATTTTGGGTAACTACTATGTACCACACATTCTAGTCCAATGGTAGCACAAAAATACAGTCTATTTTATTGTGTTTATCAGGGTACATATGAGAAAACAACTCTTTAATAGGGAAAAAAAAGTCAGGATCCCTATGCTTAATGGATCTATTCAGGAAGTAGCAAATGATGGCAACAGGACACAATCACTGACATGATGGAGGTACAAGGTATCATGGGAGTTAAGGGATACGGCAGAAACTAACACAACATTGTAAAGCAATTATACTCCAATAAAGATGTAAGAAAAAAAAGAAGTTTAAAAAACCAATAAGTTGTAAAGATCAACAAAGAAAAAAAAAACAGAGGAATATCTGGACTTCCCTGGTGGTGCAGTGGTTAAGAATCTGCCTGCCAATGCAGGGAGACATGGGTTCGTTCCCTGGTCCAGGAAGATCCCACGTGCCGCGGAACAACTAAGCCCAAGTGCCACAACTACTGAGCCTGCGCTCTAGAGACTGCGGGCCGCAACTACTGAGCCCACGTGCCACAACTATGGAAGCCTGCAAGCCTAGAGCCCGTGTCCGCAACAAAAGAAGCCACCGCAATGAGAAGGCCGTGCACCACAACGAAGAGTAGCCCCGCTCACCGCAACTAGAGAAAGCCCGCGCAGCAACAAAGACCCAACACAGCCATAGATAGATAGGTAGATAGATAAATTTATTTTTAAAAAAAGATAAGGAAACTAAGTCTGAAAGTTAAACAAGCTTGAGGTCACATAGCTAACAGGAAGCAAAGCTGGGATACACAATCAGATTTGTGTAACTCCGAAGCCCAAGGGTGCGCTTTCCACTACTACACACTGCCTGGTACAATATCTGATCTGATCATAGCTCATAAGTTTTATGAATAAATTCATGTTAAACCAAAATGTTAATATTTTACTAGGACCATGTTACTGAGGAATCATTTGTTGAATATGAAGAATGAGATGAAAGTTGAAAATACAGAGTTTTTCTCTTTACTTCTGAAGCACTACTGAATAAAATTATAAAGTAGTAAGAACATTTACTTCACAGCAAAGTTCATGGAAATAGAATATTTTGATCTTGGTCAATATGAAATTTCCCCCCAAAGGTTAAATAATTCTTTGAAAGAGCTGTATGTATCCTACAAATATATTCAGCAAACTCACCAACATGACAGCGTAATAGACTATAAGATGTCAAAAATATTCTAGAGTCCAATTATGGCCTCCTTACCAATACACAGTGCATCCCTTCAATGCACCCTATCTTTTTACTCAACATCGCCAGTTATTAGAGAAATGCAAATCAAAACTACAATGAGGTACCACCTCACGGCAATCAGAACGGCCATCATCAGAAAGTCTACAAATAACAAATGCTGAAGAGGGTGTGGAGAAAAGGGAACATTGTTGGTAGGAATGTAAATTGGTGCAGTCACTATGGAAAATAGTATGGAGGTTCCTCAAAAAACTTGAGTTACCATATGATCTAACAATTCCACTCCTGGGCATATATCCAGCCAAAACTATAATTTGAAAAGACATGCACCCCTATGTTCACAGCAGCACTATTTACAACAGCCAAGACAGGGAAACAAACTAAATAATGATTGGATGAAGAAGATGTGGTATATACATACAATGGAATATTACTCGGCCATAAAAAAGAATGAAATAATGTCATTTACAGCTACACAGATATACCTAGAGATTATCATATTAAGCGAAGTAAGTCAGAAAGAGAAAGACAAATAACATATGATATCACTTATATGTGGAATCTAAAATATGACACAAATGAACTTATCTATGAAACTGAAACAGATTCACAGACATAGAGAACAGACTTATGGTTCAGCAGGGGGGACAGATTAGGAGTTTGGGATTAGCAGATGCAAGCTATTATACATAGGATGGATAAACAACAAGGTTCTATTGTATAGCACAGGGAACTATATTCAATATCCTTTAATAAACCATAAAGGAAAAGAATATGAAAAAGATATATATATATATATATATATATATATATCTGAATCACTTTGCTGTACACCAGAAACTAACACAACACTGTAAATCAACTATACTTCAATTTTAAAAAATAAAATAAATTAAAAGCAAAGCATCCTATCTTTTAATTTTTAGATTGTATTTAATCAGGGGTTCTAGCATGCTGGAGGGAGAAATTACATCTTTATTTATACTGACCTCTGAGATTTAAAATTTTAAAATAAACCCATTTCATCATGAATATACGCACAAGCAGAGTTGTACAGCCATACTCATGTCTCTGTCACCAATAGAAAGCAGATAATTTATCACATTCAATGCTTGCAGATATCCCCAAAATATCACTTACCCTCATCACTACTTCAAAATTACCGTAATTATAAATTAGATTTTATGATTTAAGAATAAATAAAGAACACATTATGAAATTACAAATTTGGCTTTTTTCTATTTTGGTAATATTTCAATATAACTATTTATCTTTGCAATTTTATTTTATTAGTTTTAAAACATTATTTGGAAAAGGGTCTGCCATAGGGGTCAGTGACACGAAAAAGTGTACCACTAGACAGCACCCCACTAGACTATATACTCTATGAAAGCAGCTACTTTATCTGTTTTACAAACCAGAGCCTATCACACAACCTGGATGATGTTCAGTAATTGTTTAATTAACTGATTAATTAAACATTGTGTAATACAAAGCAAGCAGATAAATCTTATTATACACAAACACATAAATTAGAAAAAGCACAGAAAAATATAAATTTTTAAATGGGCTAATATTTGGTAATTACGTTAGTCAACACGAACATCCATTTTTCTACTAGTTATCCAAACCATACGCATGCTTCTATGATTTAGTCAACTACTAAGTAGAATAAAAATTATTTTTCTCTCTCCTAACTTCCTTTACCTCCCCAGAACTGGCAATACTTTCCTTGCTTCCTTTATAGTACTAAGACTACAAAAGAACGTATATCTAAGAAATTGTGTAATCATGTCCTTTCCTTTTTTTGAACAGTGGTGCTCAAAAAAAAGTCTGCATCCCGACAGTTACGTTTTCCAGTGGTGTGTGGCTCACTGAATCTAATGTATCTACTACATCCAAACTGTGCTATAAAGCTAAAGAATTAGCACATGATAAATAGCAAATATTTTACTTATTCTATCTTTATTCATTAAACTACTTGACACTCATTAATATCAGGAGAGTCACCACTTTCAGAGGGCATGTAAAGACATTAAAATGTAAGCAACTATAAATAAATACAAAAAAATGTCAAACAGTGGGTCCCTAGAAGTTAACACTTTTACAGCTAACTTATTCTCTTTATACTTACCCATAGTTTCATAAATTTTCACAAATATACATTACTATTATACTTTTAATATGATTTTTTAATGTAAGCACAAAAGAATTAAGAAAAAGACTCCGATCCTTATCAAGACCTCAAAACCACAGGGACATTAATTAGGATACTAATTGTCAAAATTCAACTGCTCTCTGGATATTTTATTTAGTTAAAAATATTTCCTTTAGTTTTTCTATATGACTTCTTAAAAATGTGTTTTTAATGGATACTCATTTTTCACAACTAATAAAAGAAACTAAATAAACCCAACAAATTACAATATACATCTTCACCATATAATAATGGATATTTATAGCAATGTTAATCTTCTTCTGAGCCTTATCTTTGTTTAGGCCTAAAAATCCAATGCAAATAATATGAGGATATTTAAAGAGACATCTTCATGGCTAACATTTAGTAAGTGCTTACTATGTCCTAGGCAATGTTGTAGGTGGTTAAACGCATTAACTCATTTAAACTTCACAACAACCTTATGAAGACGGCTGCCTGGCCTAGGACTTTACACAAGCTAATAAGTTAGTCTGTTACTGTTTCATGGATGCTGGCAGAAGACACAAGACTCCTGGATCAAAGACAAAAGGACTGTATTACTCACTGCACAGCAAGCAGCAGAAGCATGAGGATACTGTTGTCAGTTCCCTTCTGGCCCCCAAGTGTCACGGGGGCAAAACCATGGGCCCAAATGGACTCCTGCACTCTCAGTGAACTGTATTACAAGGAACAAAGAGTGTGGGAAACCACTGCTTTTATAGTAAAAGCATTAAACAACCTGCTCTTTGTCCCAGAGGGAGACACGACCTCATTCTTCAAGGTTGCTCACTGCAAACACAACCCTGAGAAAAGGCCCAGGTAAGGAGTGGCCAAGGCCTTCCATTGCTGGCATACACAAGATGTGTCAGGTGCAAGGGACCCATGGCGGGGTAGCCCCAAAACACAGCTACTATCATCATCTCCATTTTACAGATGAGGAGGCAAGATAAGAGGTCAAGGAACTTTGCTCAAAAACACAATAAGCAGAGGAGTTTGAATTCCAACACAGGCAGTGTGGCTCCAGAACCTCAACTACCACTAATCACTACTACGCTGAGTGTGAGCTGGAGCAAAGAAACTGAAGCAATCAAAATAACTGCAGAACTGAAAGCAAGAGGATCACAGGAAGCAACAGTAACTCTGAAGACAATGTTGGGATGTGGTGGACGCACTGGAGAAAACAGAAGAATCTAAAACAGTGAAGATGATGAAAGAAGATTAGTCAAAGAAAAAGAATAACACATACAACAAATATGCATAATTACTATTACTTAACAAGGAAAATAGACTGAATGGAAAAAAATATTCAAAGATTCTATGGAAAAAACCATTTTTGAAATGAAGGATGGATTCTACAGATCAATGCAGCTCAATCAAAGCAGAAGAAAATATAAGCTGCCCCAGCCCTTAACAAAGGGAGCAGATAAAACGTTAAGAAGCAAGTGGAGGACCCCCAAACAGAATCTATAACCATGACCTGCACAGTGCCCCCTCGGCACCACTTCATGCCTCTCTGCCACTGAAGCCATCATGCCGCTCCTATTCCTAACTCTAGGTGTGAACTATGACTATGGTACTTGGATACCAGAGATTGGTTTACTTTTGAAACAGACTGGATCAGCAATTGACATATGATAAAAACTGGTCCTCCAATTCTGTTTAGCTGATACAGAGTCACGCTCCCTCTCCAGGGATATGGACAAGAAATCATGTGGTACCCAAGTTTGCAGGCAACCATCTTCCATCAAGGGGAGCCAGCCATAGGATGCAGCTGACTAAAAAAAAGGCAGAGAGATACAATGAACCAGGAATTTTGTGACAATAGTGAGGCTGACTTAAGCCAACTCAAACCCATCTGATCTCTGAACATGACAGTACATGACCCATAGATTTCATTCTTTCTTCGAATTTGAATTATTTTACTTTTTTTTTTAATTTTTAATTTTTTTTATTTTTGGCTGTGTTGGGTCTTGGTTGCTGTGTGCAGGCCTTCTCTAGTTGAACCGAGTGGGGGCTACACTTTGTTGTGATGTGCGGGCTTCTCACTGCAGTGGCTTCCTCTGTTGCACAGCAGGGGCTCTAGGCATGTGGGCTTCAGTAGTTGTGGCTTGCAGGCTCAGTAGTTGTGCCTTGCGGGCTCTAGAGCGCAGGCTCAGTAGTTGCAACGCACGGGTTTAGTTGCTCCACGTCATGCGGGATCTTCCCAGACAAGGGCTTGAACCTGTGTCCCCTGCACTGGCTGGCAGATTCTTAACCACTGTGCCACCAGGGAAGCCCCGAGTTATTTTACTTTTAATAACAATATCCTGGCTGGTAGACTCTAATAAATGGATATCAACTTTCATACACGACCCAAGGAAACAAAACAGACTATACATTCTATTCAAGTGTTGCCCAAAATTTACATAAACTAGCACATATTAGAATGCAGAGAAAAGAATCCTGCAGCCTGTGGAAGAAAAACCACATTCAAAGAACGATAGACAAGATGAAAAGGCAGAGGGCTATGTACCAGATGAAGGAACAAGATAAAACCCCAGAAAAACAACTAAATGAAGTGAAGATAGGCAACCTTCCAAAAAAAGAATTCAGAATAATGATAGCGAAGATGATCCAGGACCTCGGAAAAAGAATAGAGGCAAAGATCGAGAAGATGCAAGAAATGTTTAACAAAGACCTAGAAGAATTAAATAACAAACAGAGATGAACAATATAATAACTGAAATGAAAAATACACTAGAAGGAATTGATAGCAGAATAACTGAGGCAGAAGAACGGATAAGTGACCTGGAAGACAGAATTGTGGAATTCATGGCTGTGGAACGGAATAAAGAAAAAAGAATTGAAGACAGCCTAAGAGACTTCTGGGACAACATTAAACGTAGCAACATTCGCATTATACGGGTCCCAGAAGGAGAAGAGAGAAAAAAAAGGACTTGAGAAAATATTTGAAGAGATTATAGTTGAAAACTTCCCTAACATGGGAAAGGAAATAGCCACCCAAGTCCAGGAAGCACAGAGAGTCCCATACAGGATACACCCAAGGAGAAACATGCCAAGACCCATAGTAATCAAACTGGCAAAAATTAAAGAAAAAGAAAAATTACTGAAAGCAGAAAGGGAAAAACAACAAATAATATACAAGGGAACTCCCATAAGGTTAACAGCTGATTTCTCAGCAGAAAATACTACAAGCCAGAAGGGAGTGGCAAGACATATTTAAAGTGATGAAAGGGAAGTACCTACAACCAAGATACTCTACCCAGAAAGGATCTCATTCAGATGTGATGGAGAAATCAAAAGCTTTACAGAAAAGCAAAAGAATTCAGCACCACCAAACCAGCTCTAGAACAAATGCTAAAGGAACTTTTCTAAGTGGGAAACACAAGAGAAGAAAAGGACCTACTAAAACAAACCCAAAACATTTAAGAAAATGGTAATAGAAACATACATATCAATAATTACCGTAAATGTGAATGGATTAAACACTCCAACCAAAAGACACAGGCTCACTGAATGGATACAAGAACAAGACCCATATATATGCTATCTACAAGCAACCCACTTCAGACCTAGGGACACATACAGACTGAAAGTGAGGGGATGGAAAAAGATATTCCATGCAAATGGAAATCAAAAGAAAGCTGGAGTAGCAATACTCATATCAGATAAAATAGACTTTAAAATACAGAACGTTACAAGAGACAAGAAAGGATACTACATAATGATCAAGGGATCAATCCAAGAAGAAGATATAACAATTATAAATATATATGCTCCCAACATAGCAGCGTCTCAATACATAAGGCAACTGCTAACAGCTATAAAAAAGGCAATCAACAATAACACAATAATAGTGGGGGACTTTAACACCTCACTTACACCAATGGACAGATCATCCAAACAGAAAATTACTACGGAAACAGAAGCTTTAAATGACACAACAGACCAGATAGATTTAATTAATATTTATAGGACATTCCATCCAAAAACAGCAGATTACACTTTCTTCTCAAGTGCGCACAGAACATTCTCCAGGACAGACCACATCTTGGGTCACAAATCAAGCCTCAGTAAATTTAAGAAAACTGAAATCATATCAAGCATCTTTTCAGACCACAACGCTATGAGATTAGAAATCAATTACAGGGGAAAAAACGTAAAAAACACAAACACATGGAGGCTAAACAATACGTTACAAAATAACCAAGAGATCACTGAAGAAATCAAAGAGGGGCTTCCCTGGTGGCGCAATGGTTGAGAGTCCTCCTGCCAATGCAGAGGACACGGGTTCGTGCCCCGGTCCAGGAAGATCCCACGTGCCGCGGAGTGGCTGGGCCCATGAGCCATGGCTGGTGAGCCTCTGCATCCGGAGCCTGTGCTCCGCAACGGGAGAGGCCACAACGGTGAGAGGCCTGCGTACTGCAAAAAAAAAAAGAAATCAAAGAGGAAATTGAAAAATACCTAGAGACAAATGACAATGAAAACATGACGATCCAAAACCTATGGGATGCAGCAAAAGCAGTTCTAAGAGGGAAGTTTACAGCAATACAAGCCTACATCAAGAAACAAAAAAACTCTCAAATAAACAATCTAAACTTACACCTAAAGGAACTAGAGAAAGAAGAACAAACAAAACCCATAGTAGAAGGAAAGAAATCATAAAGATCAGAGCAGAAATAAATGAAATAGAAACAAAGAAAACGATAGCAAAGATCAATAAAACTAAAATCTGGTTCCTTGAGAAGATAAACAAAATTAATAAACCATTAGCCAGACTCATCAAGAAAAAGAGGGAGAGGATTCAAATCAATATAATTAGAAATGAAAATGGAGAAGTTACAACAGACACTACAGAAATACAAAGCATCCTAAGAGACTACTACAAGCAACTCTATATCAATAAAATGGACAACCTGGAAGAAATGGACAAATTCTTAGAAAGGTAAAACCTTCCAAGACCGAACCAGGAAGAAATAGAAAATATGAACAGACCAATCACAAATAATGAAATTGAAACTGTGATTAAAAATCTTCAAAAAAGCAGAAGTCCAGGACCAGATGGCTTCACAGGTGAATTCTATCAAACATTTAGAGAAGAGCTAATACCCATCCTTCTCAAACTCTTCCAAAAAATTGCAGAGGAAGGAACACTCCCAAACTCATTCTATGAGGCCACCATCACCCTGATACCAAAACCAGACAAAGATACTCCAAAAAAAGAAAATTACAAACCAATATCACTGATGAACATAGATGCAAAAATCCTCAACAAAATACTAGCAAACAGAATCCAACAACACATTAAGAGGCTCATACACCATGATAAAGTGGGATTTATCTCAGGGATGCAAGGTTTCTTCAATATATGCAAATCAATCAATGTGATAACCCATATTAACAGACTGAAGAATAAAAACCATAAGATCATCTCAGTAGATGCACAAAAAGCTTTTGACAAAATTCAACACCCATTTATGATAAAAACTCTCCAGAAAGGGGGCACAGAGGGAACCTACCTCAACATAATAAAGGCCATATACAACAAACCACAGCAAACATCATTCTCAATGGTGAAAAACTGAAAGCATTTCATCTAAGATCAGGAAAAAGACAAAGATGTCCACTCTCACCACTATTATTCAACATAGTTTTGGAAGTCCTAGCCACGGCAATCAGAGAAGAAAAAGAAATAAAAGAAATACAATTAGGAAAAGAAGAAGTAAAACTGTCACTATTTGCAGATGACATGATACTATACATAGAGAATCCTAAAGATGCTACCAGAAAACTAACAGAGGTAATCAATGAATTTGGTAAAGTTGCAGGATACAAAATTAATGCACAGAAATCTCTTGCATTCCTATACACTAATGATGAAAAATCTGGAAGAGAAATCAAGGAAATACTCCCATTTACCATTGCAACAAAAAGAGTAAAACACCTAGGAATAAACCTACAGAAGGAGACAAAAGACCCAGAGGCAGAAAACTATAAGACACTGATGAAAGAAATTAAAGATGACACCAACAGATCAAGAGATATACTGTTTTCTTGGATTGGAAGAATCAATATTGTGAAAATGATTATACTACCCAAAGCAATCTACAGATTCAGTGTAATCCCTATCAAATTACCAATGGCATTTTTTACAGAACTAGAACAAAAAAATCTTAAAATTTGTGTGGAGACACAAAAGACCCCGAATAGCCAAAGCAGTCTTGAGGGGAAAAAACGGAGCTGGAGGAATCAGACTGCCTGACTTCAGACTATACTACAAAGCTACAGTAATCAAGACAATATGGTACTGGCACTAAAACAGTGATACAGATCAATGGAACAGGATAGAAAGCCCAGAGATAAACCCACGTACCTATGGTCAACTAATCTATGACAAAGGAGGTAAGTATATACAATGGAGAAAAGACAGTCTCTTCAATAAGTGGTGCTGGGAAAACTGGACAGCTACATGTAAAGGAATGAAATTAGAACACTCCCTAACACCATACCCAAAAATAAACTCAAAATGGATTAGAGACCTAAATGTAAGACCGGACACTATAAAACTCTTAGGGGAAAACATAGGAAGAACACTCTTTGACATAAATCACAGCAAGATCTTTTTTGATCCACCTCCTAGAGTAATGGAAATAAAAACAAAAATAAACAAATGGGACCTACTGAAACTTAAAAGCTTTTGCAAAGTAAAGGAAACTACAAACAAGATGAAAAGACAGGGTTTCCCTGGCGGCGCAGTGGTTGAGAGTCCACCTGCCGATGCAGGGGACACGGGTTCGTGCCCCGGTCCAGGAGGATCCCACATGCCGTGGAGTGGCTGGGTCCGTGAGACATGGCCGCTGAGCCTGCGCATCCAGAGCCTGTGCTCTGCAGCGGGAGAGTCCACAACAGTGAGCGGCCCGCATACCACAAAACAAAAAAAAAAAAGTTGAAAAGACAACCCTCAGAATGGGAGAAAATATTTGCAAACGAATCGACAGACAAAGGATTAATCTCCAAAATATATAAACAGCTCATGCAGCTCAATATTAAAAAAACAAATAACCCAATCCAAAAATGGGCAGACCTAAATAGACATTTCTCCAAAGAAGACATACAGACAGCCAAGAAGCACATGAAAAGCTGCTCAGCATCACTAATCATTACAGAAACGCAAATCAAAACTACAATGAGGTATCACCTCACACCAGTTAGAATGGGCATCATCAGAAAATCTACAAACTACAAATGCTGGAGAGGGTGTGGAGGAAAGGGAACCCTCTTGCACTATTGGTGAGAATGTAAATTGATACAGCCACTATGGAGAACAGTATAGAGGGTCCTTAAAAAACTAAAACTAGAACTACCATATGACTCAGCAATCCCACTACTGGGCATATACCCAGAGAAAACCATAATTCAAAAAGACACATGCACCCCAATGTTCTTTGCAGCACTATTTACAATAGCCAGGTCATGGAAGCAACCTAAATGCCCATCAACAGACAAATGGATAAAGAAGATGTGGTACATATATACAATAGAATATTACTCACCCATAAAAAGGAACGAAATTGGGTCATTTGTAGAGACATGGATGGATCCAGAGACTGTCATACAGAGTAAAGTAAGTCAGAAAGAGAAAAATAAGTATCGTATGTTAACCCATATATGTCAAACCTAGAAAAATGGTACAGATGAACCAGTCTGCAGGGAGGAAATTGAGACACAGATGTAGAGAACAAACCTATGGACACCAAGGGGGGACGGGGGGGATGAATTGGAGATTGGGATTGACATGTATACCCTAATATGTATAAAATGGATAACTAATCCATTCAAAAAACAAAAAGAATGCAGAGAAAACTCCAGAGAACATCTACTTCTCTAACAGCAGACTAGGTAATTTGAAACAACCCTCCCACTGAAGACAAGAAAACTGAGTAAAATATTTTTGAAAGTAAAAATGTCCTAAAAGCATCAAAAAACTAACAAGGTTGTAAAGAATTACTAAAGGAAGGTAAGCCTGATATTCAGGGCTGCATTTCCCATGGGGGTGTCGGCTGCTCAGGAAAAGGCAACCAAGAGCACACACTGTGACTTTCAACAGACTCATCGATAGTCCTAGAAGTCTACAACCATCCAGGGAATGGGAACTCAAGATGGCAGGAACCCCTAAGTTGCGGACATCAACAGGAAAAATGAACCAGAAATCAATCTCTGCAAGGAGTGCTGCACAGCTTTGAGTTACATGCTTGGAACAGAAAATAGAGACATGAAACTGAACTGAGGTGCTCCTAAAATACTAGTGCCCCTAGGTACCAGTAAAAAAATCAAAGAAAAACTATCTTTTAGGGGAAAAACATCAATCTATTTCTACAAATAAATTGTCCAGCACACAAGCATACATAATCAGTTACATGAGGAGACAGGATGACATGAGCAAGAATGAGTAGAAACAACTGAAACGAAACAACTCCAGATACTGCAATAATCAAACAAAAATTTTAAACCAACTGTATTTACCATGTTAAAAGTAATAAAATCAGAGCATTAAAATTTTCAGGAGGGAACTAAGAACTACAAAAAGTTGCAAACTTGAATAAAGAACTTTTTTTTTTTTTTTTTTTGCGGTACGCAGGCCTCTCAGTGTTGTGGCCTCTCCCGTTGCGGAGCACAGGCTCCGGACGCACAGGCCCAGCGGCCATGGCTCACGGGCCCAGCCGTTCCGTGGCATGTGGAATCTGCCCGGACCGGGGCACAAACCCGTGTCCCCTGCATCGGCAGGCGGACTCTCAACCACTGCGCCACCAGGGAAGCCCAGAACTTTTAAAACATAATAAATGGACTCAATTGTTATGTTTAACAAGCGATTACATGGTTAAAAGGGGATAAGAAAACTGTAAGATCTATCTAGAATGATCTGTTTAGAACAAAGGACAGTGGAACAAAAGTATTAAAAAAATTTAAAAGAGAGGGTAAATGGTAACAAACACACTGAAACAGTCTAATGAACATTCAGTTAGAAGAAACAAAGAATGATACAAAAGCAGTAGTTGAATATATAATAGCTGAGAATTTTCCAAAGCTGATGAATACGTCAAGAAACCTCAAATTCCAAAATGTAGAAAGTATACAAAACCAACGAAATATAATAAAATTAGAAATGAATAACAAAAATCAAGGAGAAAATCCACACAAACAATTGGAAACTTTTTAAACTCTCTTAAAACAGCTCAGAAGTCAAAGAGGAGACCAAAACTACAATTAAAATACATTTAGAAAATAAGGATAATAAAAATAATATCGAAACCTAGGGAAAACACTAGGAATCAAGTTAAAACAAAATCCAGCCTTAAACACCTTTTTTTTTTGGTTTAAGTAATTAATAAAAACTAAGTAAACATTTACTCCATAAGTTGGAAACGACATACACAAAAGTTTCTACAACTGATGATACAAATAAGTTTAAGCAAACATACAAATATTGACATAAATCATATTTTTATATATTAGTTATATACAACTGGAAGACAGGTGTTTTTTGGGTTTTTTTTTTAATGTATCATTTATAATAGCTCCCCTTCTCAGGGCTTTTAGTGAGAAGTTTTGCCTCCAGATCTGCTAAACTCATTCAGAAATAAATAAGGATTAAATATCATGTCTAGACTTTCAGGTAAAACACAGTATCAGTGAAAAATGTCTCCACATAGAATTAAGGTACAGACACTTCGGGCTATGCAAAAACTCTAGAGAAATAGGCTTAGTGAAGTCTAATGATCAAGGCAGAACTTCTGAAAAGGGAGTTGAGGGTGGGTATTCACAAAGCGAAGAGTTGAGGTAATTCTTTAAAAAAGACCTGGATAATTGAGAGAGTGGTCTATATAGAGTGAAAGCCAAGACACGAGCATGCACCCAGTTTGATTATGTTCTTCCTTTGTGAGAAATGAGGTACCCTGGGCAAGACTGAAGTCTAGTATGAACTAAGAGTGCTGGATAAAACTGTTAACGATACAGTCTGAAGGTGTCATTTAACCTTGCGTTAATTAAAATATGGAAGGAAGGGGCTTCCCTGGTGGCGCAGTGGTTGGGAGTCCGCCTGCCGATGCAGGGGACACGGGTTCATGCCCCGGTCTGGGAAGATCTCACATGCCGCGGAGCGGCTGGGCCCGTGAGCCGTGGCCGCTAAGCCTGCGCGTCCGGAGCCTGTGCTCCACAACGGGAGAGGCCACAACAGTGAGAGGTCCGCGTACCGCACAAAAAAATAATAATAATAAAAAAATAAAATAAAATATGGAAGGAAGGGTTCAAACAAATGCTCACCGACTCTAGACTCTTAAGAATGGAACTGATGTACCAGGGACAATCTGGGGAAAGTTCCCTCCGGTGGGACTTTGAAAAGTCTACAGCCTAGAAAAACTAACAAACTAAGTCAAAATTCTAATAAAAAATGTAAAGTTGGCCAGAGAGAAGAACAGTAGTTACCACGGGGTGGGGAAAATGAGGAGCTGTTGGTCAAAGGGTACAAACTTGCAGTTTTATAGAATGAATATGTCTGGAGATCTAATGTACCAACATGATGACTATAGTTAATAATACTTGAATACTGAAAATTCGTTCAGATAAAAAAAAGAGCAGAAGCTTTCAGACACAGCAGACATCATAACAAGTTAAGTTCTCAGGGATAAAGAGAAACACTACATAATAATAAAAGGGTCAATTCTCCAACAACACATAAAAATCCTTAACACATACATATGCACCTAACAACAGAGTGTCAAAATACATGAGGCAAAAACTGATAGAACTACAAGGACGAATATATAAATCCACTATTATATATGGGGATGTTAATAGCCACCTATCAAAAACAGATCCAGCAGACAAAAAATCTGTAACGACATAGTTGAACTCAACACCACCATCAATCAACTGGATATAATGCACATCTTTAGACTACTTCATCCAACAGTAGCAGAATACACATTCTTCTCCAGGTCAGATGGAACATTTACCAACAGACCAAATAAATTTGTTTCTGTGCCTTGACACAAATTTAAAATAATAAAAATCATACAATGTCTGCTCTCAGACCACAATGGGAATAAGGGAAATTCATAGCATTGAATGCATATATAACAAACAAGGGGGGCTTCCCTGGTGGCGCAGTGGTTAAGAATACGCCTGCCAATGCAGGGGACATGGGTTCGATCTCTGGTCCGGGAAGATCCCACATGCCGCAGAGCAACTAAGCCTGTGTGCCACAACTACTGAGCCTGTGCTCTAGAGCCTGTGAGCCACAACTACTGAGCCTGCATGCCGCAACTACTGAAGCCCACGTGCCTAGAGCCCATGCTCCACAACAAGAGAAGCCACTGCAATGAGAAGCCTGTGCACCACAATGAAGAGCAGCTCCCACTCACCGCAACTAGAGAAAGCTCGCGCACAGCAACGAAGACCCAACACAGCCAAAAATAAATAAATAATTTTTTTAAAAAAAAGAAAGAAGAATCTAAACTCAATAAACTAAGCTTCCACTTTAGGAAACAGCCTTGTCAACAGATGGTGCTGGAACAAATGGACATCCAAGCACACACAAAAAAAGAATCTAGACACAAACCTTACACTCTTCACAAAAATTAACTCAAAATGGATCACAGGGGCTTCCCTGGTGGTGCAGTGGTTGAGAGTCCGCCTGCCGATGCAGGGGACAGGGGTTCGTGCCCCGGTCCGGGAAGATCCCACATGCCGCAGAGCAGCTGGGCCCGTGAGCCATGGCCGCTGAGCCTGCGCGTCCGGAGCCCGTGCTCTGCAATGGGAGAGGCCGCAACAGTGAGAGGCCCACGTACCGCAAAAAAAAAAAAAAAGGATCACAGAATGTGAAATGTAAAACTATAAAACTCCTAGAAGATAACACAGGAGAAAATCTAGATGACCTTGGGTTTGGCAATGGCTTTTTAGATACAACACCAAAAGCATGATACATGAGAGAAATAAATGATACACTAGATAGACTTCATTAAAATTTAAAATTTCTGCTCTGCAGAAAACATTGCCAAGAGATACATAAAGACAAGCCACAGACTAGAAGAAAATATTTGCAAGAGATGTATCTGGTAAAGGACTCTTATCCAGATTATATGAAGAACTCTTAAAACTCAAAAATAAGAAAATGAACAACCTGATTAAAAAATGAGTCAAAGAATTTAACACAGTAGTGGAAGAAGATATACAGATGGAAAATAAGCATATAAAAAGGTATCCCTCATCATATGTTATCAGGGAAGTGTAAATTAAAACAATGAGATACTATTAAACACCTATCAGAATGGCCAAAATCCGGAACACTGACAACTCCAAATGCTGGTGAGGCTGTGAAGCAACAGGAACTCTCATTCATTGCTGGTGGGAATGCAAAATGGTACATCTACTTTGGAAAATGGTTTGGCCCGTTTCTCACAAAACTAAACATACTCTCACCATATGACCCAGCAATCATGCTCCTTGGTATTTACCCAAAGGAGCTGAAAACTTATGTCCACACACAACTCTGCACACAAATGTTTACAGCAGCTTTATCCATAATTGCAAAAACCTAGAAGCAACCAAGGTGTCCTTTAGTAGGTGAACAGATAAACTGCTGTACATACATACAACAGAATATTTTTCAGCAATAAAAAGAAATGAGTTTTCAAGCCATGAAAAGAACCGTAAATGTATATTACTAAGTGAAATGAGCCAATGTGAAAAGGCTACATATGGTATGATTCCAATTATATTACATTTTGGAAAAGACAAAACTATGGAGACAGAAAAAAGAACAATGGTTGCCAGGGCTAAGAGGGGAGGAAAGGATGAATAGGCATAGCACAGAAGATTTTCAGGGCAGTGAAAGTATCTGTATGATACTATATTGATTGATACATGTCATTATACATTCTTCCCAAACCTACAGAATGTATACCACCAAGAGTGAACCCTAATGTAAACTACGGACTTAAGGTGAAAATACTGTGTCACTGTAGTTTCATCAATCATGACAGATGCACCAATGCTGGTGGGAGTGCTGATAAACGGGAGGCTATGCGTGTGTAGGGGCAGGAGGTAAATGGGGAGTATCTGTGCCTTCCACTCAATTTTGCTGTAAACCTGTAACTGTTCTAAAAACTAAAGTCTAGGGCTTCCCTGGTGGCCCAGTGGTTGACAGTCCGCCTGCCGATGCAGGAGACACGGGTTCGTGCCCCGGTCTGGGAAGATCCCACGTGCCGCGGAGCGGCTGGGCCCGTGAGCCATGGCCGCTGAGCCTGCGCATCCGGAGCCTGTGCTCTGCAATGGGAGAGGCCACAACAGTGAGAGGCCCGCGTACCGCAAAAAAAAAAAAAAACAACAAACTAAAGTCTATTTAAAAAACTATGCTAGTGGTTACCTGAAAGTATGAATGTGAACTGATATTTCTAAGCATGTATATACAGCCTCTCATCTATATAATTACTAGTATATCACTAGAATGGACTAACATAACTAATTCTCAACAGAAACAATATGATATGCATCCCTACAGCCTAGACTTTGATCTCTCATACTATTCTCCACTAAAAAGAACTAGTACTCTTACAGAGTAGGCAATTTCATATCCTGAGGCAGAGTATTAAAGAAGGGCCTGAAAAATATTCTTGCCAACGAGCAATAGCTTTGAAACATTTTGAGATATTAAAAAGGATTAAGAAGCCAGCCAAAAAGGGGCTCCCACTAGCCACACAATGACAACTTCAGCAGTTTAAAAAAAAAAAAAGGTTTAATTATAATTAGCTAAATCATAATTAACCAATTATAATTAACTAAAACAAGTTTGCAAAACCCTGATTATATAATGACTCTCAAAGAAAAGTGGAATTTCTCTCCTCAAGTAACTAGCACTTCATTCAAGTTGATTTTATTCATAAAGAAAAATGGACACAGAACTGGCAACAGTCGCACCACCTCCAAAAGAGAGGATTTTTCTTACCATAAAAACTTGTGAGAATTCTTGCTACTTTCCCAATGACCACTTGTAGGATACTCATTCCCATCACTTACCCTCACCCCACACACACACCTTAAAAGAGTACTCATTTTAATAAATACTCTTAAATTACTACAAATCGTTAAAGAAATGTGTCAAGGCACACAATTCACAGAGTAAGAGACCTTCCAATAAATCCTGGGCCTGGAGACGTGCAGAGATGTCAAAGTCTTGCAGTGAACTGGAATGTGCTTTTAAATTGATTAGAAATTTACGAAACTCTTTCTTCTCTTTGCTTGCAGGTTGGCAATTTTAACAATTGTTCTTTATCCTTTTCTTTACTATTCTCCTTGCCCTATGTGTTCACTAAAGGAACTGGACAAAGGTCTTTCCAAGCACAAAGACAGAGCAAAGACTAACACAATTGGCTTTATTTAACTTTCATACGGAAGGACAGGATAAATATACTATATATATATATATATATATATGTATATATATGTATATATGTATATATACACGGCATCAATGCCTATCATATGCTCATATGCCTGGAAGTATTCTGGGCACTGGGAATAAATCAATGAACAAGACAAATCCCTGACCTCATGAAGTTTATGTTTTAGTATGAAATGCACACAAACAAATATGAATTATAATGTCATATCTGTTAAATACTAGGAGGAGAAGTAAAGCAGAAGAAGAGGATAGAGCACGACAAGTGCTGCTTTTCGACAGGTTGGTCAGGAAAGGCCTCTCCAACAAGACAGCACTGGGTAGAAATTTGACTGATGTACGGCAGAAAGTTCCATGAGTATCTGGGAGAAAGGCATTCTAAGCAAAGAAGACAAAAAGTTCAAGTGCCTGAAAAAGGAGTATGGCTGGAGCCCAGAGAGCAAGGGGAAGACAGGAGATGTGGTTGGACAGGTAGCCAAGGTCAGTAGAGCTTGAAGATCATATATGGACTTTAGGTTTTCTTTTAAGTATCCCTGGAGGCCTTGAATAGTTTACAGAAGGGAAATAAAACACTCTTACTTTGGGTTTTAATTAAAAGCTCACTCCACTACTACATGAAGAACAAAACTAGAATGGAGTGAGAGTAAAAGCAGCAAGACCAGTTGGGAAGCTCCTGCAGCGGTCCACACAAGCAGTGGTGGTGACTAGTTCTGGAGTGACAGCAGAGGAGGAGATGAGAGGTGACTGAAATCAGGCAGGATTATCAAGGTAAAGCCCAAAGCATTTTCCAACAGGCTGCATATTTCGAGCCTGAACAATCCACGATGTCATTTACTGAGGTGGGAACACTGGACGAATAGAAGGTTTTGGGACAACAGTAAACAGTTCCACAGAAGACACATTAAGTTTGAGACCCTCTTAAGACATCGAAGAGGAGATGTTAAGAAGTAAGCTGAAGATACTGGTTGTGTTCAAAGCAAGAAAAGTGCTGGTAATATAATTTTTAGAGTTACCAGCACATACATAATATTTAAAGCAACTGAACTAAATGAGACCACCTAATCTGTGAGACGAGCAAAAGAGATCAGTGAGATAGGAAAAAGCAAGAGAATGTGGCGTCCTGAAAAAGCCAAATTAAAACAAAAAGTTTTCCTCCTGAAAATGGTTAGCTGTGTGAAAATGACACTGAATACCTCAGGAGGACAGAGACTGAACAGTGGTTTTGGCAAAATATGAAATCAAAACCACCTCTGGGAGAGCAGGAGGAAGAAAGCCTGACTGGAGTAGGGTCATGAAAACATGGTCAAAAATAAGTAACAACCATAAGTATAGACAATTCTTTCAAGGGCTTTTGCTATAAAGATGAGCAAAGGTGCAATATGGTAGCTAAAAGGGGTAGCTGACCACGAGAAGTTACTTATGTTTAAGAAGGGTGATACTGCAACAAATGCTAATACTAATGGAAATGATTTCACTGAGAGAGGAAATTCTTGATACCAGAAACCAAGGAAAACCGAAGGCGCAAACGGGACAGAATCCAGGACGCAGGTAGAAGAGTTGGCTGTAGATGACCCCAGAGACTTTTCATCCCACTTTAAGTTAGGAAGGTATAATAAAATAGATGGACAGAGACACAAGCAAGAAAGGAGATCTGATTGCGGATGAATGTGGAATTTCTTTCCTGATGGCTTCTATTTATTTTTTCATTGAAATAGCAGGATCATCAACTGAAAAATGAGGTGTCAGAAGTTTGAAGGGAGAAGAAAAGGTGGTGAAAGAATTATCCCTGATAATGGGAGAGGGAATTCTAAGTAGACTATAGTGAGTGAAGGATAGCAATCATGACCCACTTGAGATTTGAGGTCATAAATTTAAAATGCCACCAGTCAGCAAGTTTATGGTTTTCTCCAGCCCTTTTCGCTGCTAAAATGCAGAGTCTGAGTTTTGCTATGAAAGCAAAATAGTGGGAGGATGGCAAAGGAATTTAGGGTGCATAACGGAACAGCTACAATACTGGATCACGGAATCTGAACTAGAAAAGGAGGCTGACAGACCCCATCAGTAAGATCACTGAGCTGGAGAATTCAGTGTGTCTGAAGAATTTCTGTGGCGCGGATATTAGGAAAAAGTGAGCTAGTGAAAGAAGAGGCATAGTAAGGACAGTTGAAACTGAGACTTTGGAAGTGAAACAGCAAGTGTCCTAGTAAGTGATACAGTGATAAAGGCTAAAGTTTGCCCATAAGAATGAGTGACTGAGGTGGGCTGGAGAAGAGGATTTTGAGGAAATCAAGGAGCTACAAGGTCTGGGTGTTGAATAGATTATTAAAATTGACAATGGGAGAAGGAGAGGAAAATGGAAAGGGACGTGCTAAATCTTCAGAGAACAAGACAGAGTACTCAAGGAGACTTCTGGTAAGTGCAACCAAAAGGGACCTGTGGACAGTCTTAGAGCACTGGCTTAAAGGGACTTGTAAGTAATCGTTACACCGCAAATGTCACTTAAAATTACAAAAAACTTTTCACAAGAAAGTAACGGTACAAAGTACAGAAAAATTTAAATTAAGGGGAAAATCTATGAAAAATAACTAGTGGAGAACTTACATAAATCCAAGTTTAAAGTAATGTGGTAATGAGGGGCTTCCCTGGTGGCACAGAGGTTAAGAATCTGCCTGCCAGTGCAGGAGACCCAAGTTCGAGCCCTGGTGTGGGAAGATCCCACATGCGGCGGAGCAACTAAGCCCGTGCGCCACAACGACTGAGCCTGCACTCTAGAATCCACGAGCCACAACTACTGAAGGCTGCATGCCACAACTACTGAAGCCCGCACATCTAGAGCCCAGGCTCGGCAACAAGAGAAGCCACCGCGATGAGAAGCCCGCGCACCGCAATGAACAGTAGCCCCTGCTCACCAAAACTAGAGAAAGCCTGCATGCAGCAACAAAGACCCAACACAGCCAAAAAAAACATAAATAAAATAAATAAATTTATAAAAATAAATAAATAATGTGGTAATGAATGTACACCAAAGGGTAAAATGTAGAATTCTGAACTTACAAGCTTCTCTCCTGTCACTCTTCTTAACTAGACTCTATGGGAAAAAGGAATGAGAACTGCAGAACGTTTGAAGGCTTTTCCAAGAATTACATGGATATAATAGCAACACATTTGACAACCAAAAGTATTTCATGGAAAATTATATTATAAAAGATAAAGCAATTTCTAATTTTCTCTAAAAACTGTATGACATTCTGTAAGCATCAAGGTGGTGACATTCAACATCAGAGAAAAAGCCTATCAGCTATGTCTAAACAACAACTGTAAAAATACTGACAATGGCAGACCATCGCGCGTAGATATCCTGTGAACACAATATGAAACCTAGTCCCGTTGACAGCTCATTAAATCACTAACTTGCTGTAAACTTTGGAAACTACTTTGGGCAACCTATTCTATTTTCCTTTTGCAGATGCAAAACACACATTAGCTTATTTAAGGCACCTAAAAGTCCCGTAGACTAGGAAGTATTTGCTCTGCTCTCACGCAGCATTTCACAGTATCATTTGCTAATGGAACATATTTTTTCCTCACATATATACTAACACAATAAACAAACACTAGACGGTTCATAAGCCAGACATCTCCCATGAGATATCATATGAATGGCCTGGAATTACTGTTTATTCCAGTTTTAATTTTGCTTTAATAAAATATTTCTCTACAGAGATTAAGCAATTTCTACTAAATCAGAGCTTTAGGGGAAAAAAAAGGGAGAAAACTCAGTTTTATCACTTTGTCATTACTTATTAAACTACTCTAGCACGTGGAAGTTTTAGAACTCGGTGTATAGACGACAGCTAACTATATAAATTATTCTGTAAATTCTTAAATTTTTAAATTAAGTTTTGAAACCTGTTTCCACAGTATTTTCTGTTTCTGTTGTCTCCAGCCCATCCATGCTGTCCTCATCTTCCACTGTACTTTTTCCTCTACTTCGAGGCCTATGGACAAAGAAATAAACATATAATTAAATGTTACACATTAAATCTTAGAATTATACTCAAAATAAAGCATAAGTTGAAGGTACACAAAATAATTTAGGCAATTTTTCCCTTACTTTACCATATCAAATAGTAAATATCACACTTTACAGTCATTTTTCCCACATATTCAGCCCTTCCTTATACCTAAATGTGGGGACAGGCCCATATTAATATGTTTGTGTCATCATAACTCACTTCTGTAAGTATTCTCCAAGCTAGGTTTTCCCCTCTTTTACCAGACCTTGAGATCACTCCCTCTGTCTACAGTAGTGGTTTTGTTTTTTTGTTTTTTGTTTTTTTGTTTTTTGGGGGGTTTTTTTGCGGTACACGGGCCTCTCACTGCTGTGGCCTCTCCTGTTGCGGAGCACAGGCTCCGGACGCGCAGGCTCAGTGGCCATGGCTCACGGACCCAGCCGCTCCGCGGCACGTGGGATCTTCCCGGACCAGGACATGAACCCGTGTCCATTGCATCGGCAGGCAGACTCTCAAGCACTGCGCCACCAGGGAAGCCCTACAGTAGTGGTTTTTAACTACCTAGTGGGTTCAAAGTTCACACACCAGGTTACACCTCTAGATCTAATGAAATTGAGGAGTGATGCCCAGACGTCTGCATTTTTAAGACACCTACCCCTTAAGGAGAAAGTGAGGCACACTCCTGCAAACCACCCCCACCAAAAAACAAAAAATCTAACTATTAAGCATGATCTAATCACACTTGCCTTACAAGTGTGATGGATTTTAATTTATAAACACTTCAGTAAAGTAAAATAAACATAGGAGTCATGGTAAGATCAGTTCGGTGCTTTGTGACCACCTATAGGGGTGGGATAGGGAGGGAGGGGATATGGGAAGATATCTATACACATAGCTGGTTCACTTTCTTACACAGCAGAAACTAACACAACATTGTAAAGCAATTATACTTCAATAAAGATGTTTAAAAAAAAAAGAATCATGGTAAAGTACAATTCTCTTACCCAATGCAATTAACTGAAAAGACCTTTAAAGTTTTTGAGGTCTCATAAAGAATAGAAGTCAGTCAAAAACAGTTTTTAAACACATAAAATAAGAAAGAAAAAATAAAGATATTACATATTAAAAAAACTTAGAAATTGACAAAGCAGTATTCAGATAATTTCAGAGCTTTAAATTATTTCATTACTTAAAAAGAAAAAGTACAAACGAACACAGTATTTATTTGAAAAATACTTAAAGAGTTGAAAAGAATAGAGAAAAATAATATGAAAAGGTAAAGCAAAAAAGACTTTTAAATAACAGGAAACCTATTTAAATCTTTTTTTTAAATTTTATGTATTTATTTATTTTGGGCTGCGTTGGGTCTTTGTTGCTGCGCGCAGGCTTTCTCTAGTTGTGGGGAGCAGAGGCTACTCTTCATTGTGATGTGTGGGCTTCTCACTGCGGTGGCTTCTCTTGTTGTGGGACACAGGCTCTAGTCACGCGGGCTTCAGTAGTTGTGGCTCGCAGGCTCTATAGCACAGGCTCAGTAGTTGTGGCACAAGGGCTTAGTTGCTCCGCGGCATGTGGGATCTTCCCGGACCAGGGCTCGAACCCGTGTCCCCTGCATTGGTAGGTGGATTCTTAACCACTGCGCCACCAGGGAAGCCCTAAATCTTATTTTTAAAAGGATATTAATCCATCAAAACCAATAAAGGAGATATAAAAATTTTTTTAAGTTAAAGCAATCAAAGTCCAAATAGTTTTATAAGTGCAATACTACACACTGTCAAAAAGTCATTCTCGGGCTTCCCTGGTGGCGCAGTGGTTGAGAGTCTGCCTGCCGATGCAGGGGACATGGGTTCGTGCCCCGGTCTGGGAAGTTCTCATACACCGCGGAGCAGTTGGGCCCGTGAGCCATGGCCGCTGAGCCTGCGCGTCCGGAGCCTGTGCGCCGCAACAGGAGAGGCTACAACAGTGAGAGGCCCGCGTACCGCAAAAAAAAAAAAAAAAAAAAAAGTCATCCTCATTCCACAGAAAAAAATTAAAAGGAAATAACTGAAGCAAAATCCTAACATATCCAAAAAACTATGGATGAAAAGAATACCAATAAATATAATGAGAATGCAAGTATAATTTAATATTAGAAATTTGCCAATATAACACACCAAGTCAAGCAGCCAAAACAGCATCATTCATGAGGGGAAGGCGGAAAGTAGGCAGAACAAATAAGAGATGACAAAAACTTGATGGGAAAGGTTTATCAGGGCAAGGTTGATTTTATTGTTCATAGAAAAAGAGAGAATAATTATTTTTAGATTTTATTAAGGCAAATAGTTATGTTTAAGTAGTAGTAGTTATGTTTAAGTTATGTTTAACTTAAAAAAAAAACTTTAGAGGGACTTCCCTGGTGGTTCAGTGGTCAAGAATCTGCCTCCCATTTCGATCCCTGGTTGGGGAACTAAGATCCCACGTGCCTCAGGGCAACTAAGCCCGAGCACCGCAACTACTGAGCACGCAGGCCACAACTAGAGAGCACATACACCACAACTAGAGAAGCCTGAGCACCACAGCAAGGAGCCCCACCTCAGCAAAGGATCACGCATATGCCACAATGAAGATCCCACGTACCACAACTAAGACCCGACGCAGTCAAAAATAAAATAAATACATTTTATATTTCCATATTGCATTAATATGCTCCATCATCCATTACGGGTGATAAAGGACGCTAGAATTTGTAGAACAGAGTACGCAGTAGGAGCGAGCTGTGCAGAGAAAAAGCTCCAGAAATCTGCATAAGGGTACTGAATACCAAACTGTACAGTTGTGGTATAAAACCTCACAAGGCTGAAAAGGAACAGCTTCCAAGGAAAGAACCATTACAGAAGAGCTGCAATACGAACAAGTCCCAGAGCTCACAGAGAGCCAGGAATCAAACATGTTCCCTTTAGCCAGAGTGCCAAGACCTCAATGACTATATATAATGTATTCGGAACACACCTTTAGGAACAGGGCTAAATGAAGCCTAGAACAAATGCTATTCTAGACCATCCCTAAAACAGCTGACAAAATATCAACAGAATCAAAATGATCCACAACTAATTCAACTGGTAGCCAAAAAAAACCCCAAAAAGTTTAACAGTTGTCAAAGTATTATAACAAAATCTACCTCTCAACAACAACAAAACGGACTTCCCTGGTGGTGGCGCAGTGGTTAAGAATCCGCTTCCCTGGGCTTCCCTGGTGGCGCAGTGGTTGAATCTGCCTGCCAATCCAGGGGACATGGGTTCGAGCCCTGGTGTGGAAGGATCCCACATGCCGCAGAGAAACTAGGCCCGTGAGCCACAACTACTGAGCCTGCGCGTCTGGAGCCTGTGCTCCACAACAAGAGAGGCTGCAGACAGTGAGAGGCCTGCGCACCGCGATGAAGAGTGGCCCCCGCTTGCTGCAACTAGAGAAAGCCCTCACACAGAAACGAAGACCTGACACAGCCAAAAAAATAAATAAATAATAAAAATAAAGGAATTCCCTTTAAAAAAAAAAAAAAAGAATCCGCCTCCCAATGCAGGGGACATGTGTTTGATCGCTGGTCTGGAAAGATCCCACATGCCACGGAGCAACTAAGCCTCTGCGCCACAACTACTGAGCCCACATGCCACGACTACTGAAGCCCACATGCCTAGAGCCCGTGCTCCACAACAAGAGAAGCCACTGCAATGAGAAGCACACACAACATAAGGAGGAGTAGCCCCCACTCACCGCAACTAGAGAAAGCCCAAATACAGCAACGAACACCCAGCACGGCCAAAAACAAATAATAACAAACAACAACAAAGTCAAAATGTGTGGCATTATAAAAATTTATAAGTTATACAAAAAAGCAGGAAAATATGAGTCATAACCAGAAGAAAAATCAAGCAATAGAAACAAAACAACAGAGACAATAGAGGGATAAGCATGGATATTAAACCAGCTATTATCAGTATGCCTCATATCTTATTGAATATGGAAAACATGAAGGGAGAAGAGAAATGGAAGGTAATTTAAAATGTTAACAAAGTGTAACTAATAGAAGTAATATCAAAAGATGACATCAAATGAAAATTTGAAAGATTAACATTTAATTAGAAATTGCAAAAGAAAAGATGATTGACCTTAAAGACATAGCAAAGAGCAAACAAACAAATAAACAAAAAAACCAACCTTCCCAAAATAAAGGACAAAGTGAAAAAAGACAAACACAGCTGCATGCAGTGCCCTGTGGGATGATAACAACCAGTCTAATAGGTGATAGGTTGGAGTTGGAGGGAAGGGAACAGAAAAAATATTTAGTGAAATAACAGCTATAAAATCTTGCAAATTAAAAAAACAAAAAACAAAACCTGACAGACACAAGAAGCACAACAAAATCCCTAACAGACACATACATACACATCAGTAAGGCACTTAATAGTCTATTTGCTTAACAGTAATAAAAAGAAAAGCTTAAAAGCAATCCCCCCAAAAGACATACTGTTTACAGGGTAACAAAAATAAGAATAACTGCAATTTTTCATCTGAAACTATGTAAGCCAGAAGACAGTGAAACAACATATTTTAAAGTGCATGGAAAAAGATTAAAGAAAAAAACAAACAAAAAAACACATAAACCTTGAATAAAACATGCAGCAAAAGGTATCCTTCAGAAACAATAGTAGGGACTTCCCTTGTGGCACAGTGGTTAAGAATCCGCCTGCCAATGCAGGGGACACGGGTTCAAGCCCTGGTCCGGGAAGATTCCACGTGCCACGGAGCAACTAAGCCCGTGCGCCACAACTACTGAGCCTACGCTCTATAGAGCCCACAAGCCACAACTACTGAGCCCGCGTGCTGCAACTACTGAAGCCCGTGTGCCCTAGAGCCCGTGCTCCACAACAAAGAGAAGCCACTGCAATGAGAAGCCTGTGCACTGCAACAAAGAGTAGCCCCAGCTCACCTCAACCAAAGAAAGTCTTCGTGCAGCAAACAAAGACCCACCACAGCCATAGATAGATACATAGATAATAGTAATCTAAAATTTTTTTCAAACAAATGCTAAACAAATTCTTCACCAAAAAACCTTCATTAGAAGATACATTAAGGAAATTCTTCAGAGAAAAAGGAAAATAATATTCAATAAAAATTTGGATCAAAATTCGTCTATGGAAAGGAATAAAGAGTGATGGAAATGATAACTATGTGAATAAATATAAAAGACTTATTTTTTAAATCTCTTTAAAAGTTAACTCACTGTTCAAAGCAAAAATAATTTATTGTGAGGGGCTTCCCTGGTGGCACAGTGGTTGAGAGTCCGCCTGCCGATGCAGGGGACACAGGTTCGTGCCCCGGTCTGGGAGGATCCCACGTGCCGCGGAGCGGCTGGGCCCGTGCGCCATGGCCGCTGAGCCTGCGGGTCCGGAGCCTGTGCTCCGCAACGGGAGAGGCCACAACAGTGAGAGGCCCGCGTACCGCAAATAAATAAATAAGTAATTTATTTATTTATTGTGGATTTCATAATATACATAAAATTTAAATATATGGCAACAATAGTTCAAAACACTGGAGGGTAAAAGTATACTGATGTACAGGCTTTTTACTATATCTGAACTTATATTAATTGAAAGTAGACGCTGATGAGTTAAAAATGTGTAACGTAAATCCTAGAGCTACTGCTTTGTAAACACACACACATACACACAAACACACAGCTATTTAGTCAAATGGAGATAAAATAGAATCCTAAAAAAATATTCAATTAACCCAAAAAACACAGGAAATGAATAAAAGGAAACAAAGGATAAAATGGGAGAAAACGAAAAAAAAAAAACGGGAGAAAATGAACAAATATAAAACAAAGTGCAAGTAGATTTAAACCCATCCACATAAATAATTACGTTAAGTGTAAATGGTCTTAACACAATAATTCAAAGGCAAATTTTATCAGATTAAATTAAGAAAACAAGAACCTTCATCAAGGAGATAACAGTCCTAAATATGTATGCACTCAATAGCAAAGTTTCAAAATACATAATTGCAAGGCGAAATATTTAAACCCAGTTACATCTGGATATTGCAACACTGTGCTCAATAATTGCTACAGGTAGACACAAAACTCCATAAAGAGACAGAAGACTTAAGACTACTACCAACCCACATGGACCTAATTGACAGTTATAGAACACCCTACCTAATGACAAGAGAACACCTACTCTTTCCAAGCACACAATCCAGAGAATAAGCCACATTGTAGGCCTTAAAACAAGTTCAACAAATTTTAGAAGACTGAAATCATCTAGAACATGTTCTCTGGTCATAAGAGAATTAAACTGTAAACAAACAAAAAAGATGTATGCAATATCCTCAAATATTCAGTAAACAACACAATTCTAAATAAGCCACTAGTCAAGAAAGAAATGACAAGGAAATTAAAAATAGCTTGAGCTAAATGAACATGAAAACACAGCATTTCAAAATTTTTAAGATTCAGGTAAGCAGTGAATGAGGGAAACTTACTTAAATAGTTATATCAAGGGCAAGATAGTTATATCAGGGTCAAGATGTAAGATTCCTATATCAAGGAATTAAGAGGTACCAACTAGATATAAAATAAATAAGCTACAAGAATATACAGTACAACACAGGGAATATAGCCAATATTTTATAATAACTATAAACTGAATAATATAACCTTTAAAAATTGTAAAACAATTGTGAATCACTATTTTCTACACCTGAAACTTCTGTAATATAGTACATCAACCTCACCTCAATAAACATAAACAGTAAAAAAAAAAAAAATAGTTAAATCAGAAAATAACAGCTCAACTCTAATAGTAATACAGGCCTCTATTTGAGAAATTAAAAAATGAAAATCAAATCACGCCTGTAATAAATAGAAGGGAAGAAATAATAAAGAGCAGAAATCGATGCTATAAAAGCACAACAATTTTTTTAAACATCAATGAAACCAAAAGATACTTCTTTTAAAGAATAAAATAGATGACTCTCGAGCAAAAATGATCAAGAAATGAGAAACAAACAAAAAAACCCTCACAAACTACCAATAGAAAATCTGAAACAGGGGTCATCACTAGAGAAACCACACACATTAAAAGGACAATGACATTATATTATAAATAATTTTATGTCAATGAATCAGCAACATAGATGAAATGGGCCAAAATCCTTGGAAGGCACAAATTACCAAAAATGACTTAAGGATAGAAATAGAAATAGAAAATCCAGAAATAGAATAACCCAGTTATCTATTTTAAAAATTGAATTTGTAAGTATAAACCTTCACACAAAGAAAATCCAATCCCAAATGGCTTTACTGATGAATTCCATGAAACTTTTAAGAAATAATACTAATCCTGCACTATCTTCTGTAAATAATGGAGAAGGAAACACTTTCCAACTGATTCTATGAGGCTGGCATTCCACTGACAACAAAATCAAAGACACTGTATAAAACCAATATCCATCATAAACAGAGACCTGTTCCATAGAATAAAAAAAGGAACACTCTACTACCCATTTTTGCAGATATTATAATTGTCATACATACCAAGTCAAAACAATGGTAATGAAAGAAAATAAAATTACAACCTATCTTTCGATTTAAAAACACACATAAAAGTCCCAAACAAAAGATTATCAAGGGGCTCCAGCTCTAAATAAGATGAAAGAATATATGCCAAACTTTTTCTCTCACTGAGTGTAACTATAAAACATGTAAATAATTCACGAAACAGCTATTTGAGTTTCCTTAAAGACATACAACAGCAGGTTGTTCAGGAACAGACACCAAAATTCAAAGTACTACCAAAGTATCACTAAGTTTACTTCCATTTTACCTCTCCAGTATCTCCTGGCCTGAACTCAAAGAACTCTGAAACCCAGGAGTGACTGCTGAGGTGCAGAAAATGAGAGAGCTCACCTGACCTGACCAACAACCTGCCCATGGGTGGACCTGATCCTAATTAGTATAAGAAAGCCTTTCAGAACTGAGCTAACAGACCTCTGGCCAGGTCCCAGACTGATTACTTGGTACTGCACACACAGTACAAATAGAAACAGTCCTGCAAAAGGCTTTGAAAACTAAACTGACCTTACTACAAGCCCACAAAAGGCTGGTTGAAAGCTGTAGCTTGGACCTACCCAGGCCAAGTGCCTGCTACATCAAAATTACCACCATTCTCCATGTTTTTAAAACACACAGTCTTATAATATCTAAAATGTTCAAGGAACAATCCAAATTACTTGATACATAAAGAACTACAAAAATATCAAATCACACGAAAAAGTACAATGAACAAAAAAGGCTAATGATATAAAATGACAGAGGTTGGAATTATCTGATGAGCACTTTGAGGCAGATATTATAAAATGTTCTAATGAGCGATACTGAACACTCTTAAAACTTAAAATAGAAAGTATGAGCAAATAAAGAAAAGACGTAAAGAAGAAATTTTAGAAATAAAAAATTACAGAACCAAAATTAAAGGCTCACTAGAAATAAATAACAAATGATGGGCCTAAATCAAAACAAATTAACAATTACATTCAACATAAGTGGCCTAAAAACACTCCAATCAAAATACAGAGATTGTGTCAGAATCAATTAAAAAAGAAAATGTCCCAACTATATGCTGCCTACTTGAAACTGAAATCAAATATAATGACATATTTAAGGAAACATACACCATGCAACACTAATCAAAATTAAGCTGGAGTGGATATGCTAATATCATACAAAGCAAACTCCAAAAAAAAAAATGACCAGGAATAAAGAAGGATATTACATATTGATAATACTGATTCCCAACAACACATAATTCTAATTCTAAATGTGTATGTATACCTGACAACAGAACTTCAAAATACATGAAACAAACGACCAAACAAAACAAACAAACAAAAAACCTTAAAGTACATTATTCTCACTGAATCCTCTTAACTATCCCGTTGAAGTAGACATTGCTGTTCCCATTTTACAGATAACCAAACTGCAATTAAGAAAGGTTGAATAAGTTACCCAAAGTCACTCAGTTGGTAAGAGCTAAACTGTGGTGAGGGCAACAGATCCACAGGGAGAAGACCCATGAACTGAGGTCTGTAAAACTACTGGTTCCTCCTAAACTTCAACTTTAAAAAAAAAATTGTTGGGGTAGGGGAGCTAGCTATCTTGGACCAGTGCCTGTATTCGCTACCAAACATAACTTTAGTCAGAACTCCATTACTCAGCCCCTCACACATCAAAACTGGCAAAGGAAAAATTCTTACAAGCTGAAGACCATCTCTCCTCTAAGTGTCTCAGGATTTCACTCCACTGGACCAAGACATGTTGACCCACACACTCTCAAAAAAACAAGAGGTTGAAAGCAGGGACTTGAAGAGTATTTGTATACTTGTGTCCATAGGAGCTTTACACCCTCTAGGACCTCACTCCAATAATCTTCAACCTTACAGGATCTGCCAATTCATCTCCCCTACCAGCTTCTCACGGTTCAGCTAAAAGGCAGCTGTAATACAGTGGTTACAAGCATGGATTGCAGAGCCATACTGCCCGTATTAAAAGGCTAATTACCAGCTGCACAACCATATATGAGCTGCTTAAACTCAGTGCCTCAATTTCCTCATCTGTAAAGTGGTACAAAAGCACTACCTCACAGGATTACTTTGAGGACTGAATGTAAAGCACCTACAGCGCCAGTTCCCTGGTAGGCACTCACTGTTAGCTATTGACACTGGGACCCTCTCCTCATCCCCGTATCTTTATTACCTCTTTTCCCAGCTTGGATTACATGGTCAGCAGTTATAATCACTCTGTTACATAGACCCTCAATACTTCCCTTTATTTCATTCCATTATATTTGTCTGTGAAAAACCTCAATCCTTATTAAATCTAACCCTCCATCTACTCTGGTCTGTGAACTCAAGCTGAGGAAAAAAGACACAGCCAGGCTACTGACTTCACTTTGTATTTCTAACCTCACACCTCAAGTAGCCCCTCACTGCTGCTCAGCAATCTCCATTTGGGCCAGTTTACTCTGCCATTACCTTAGACATTTATTTCATACTTTTTCTGTCTTCAAACATTTAAGGGACTTCCCTGGTGGTGCAGTGGTTAGGAATCCACCTGCCAATGCAGGGGACACGGGTTCGATCCCTGGTCCGGGAAGATCCCACATGCCGCGGAGCAGCTAAGCCCGTGCGCCACAACTACTGAGCCTGTGCTCTAGAGCCTGCGAGCCAGAACTACCGAGCCCACGTGCTGCAATTACTGGAGCCCCATCTAGAGCCCATGCTCTGCAACCAGAGAAGCCACTGCAATGAGAAGCCCATGCACCCCATCGAGGAGTAGCCTCTGCTCACCGCAACTAGAGAAAGCCCACACGCAGCAACAAAGACCCAACGCAGCCAAAAGTAAAAACAAAAAAAAAATGTAAGACTCTCCATTTTACACCCTTCAGTTGATAAACTTGCTTGTTATAATTCAATGGCAAAATAGAGGTAGTCAGAAGAGTCTCCATATCCTCCTACCAAACCCTCCGATTTTCCTGAATGTTTCCCATATACTCTACCTTCCCTCCTATTAAACATACTATGTATGCTCCTATAGCTGACATCAATCCCTCTACCTGTATTCCGGATCACATTTTCTTTCCTGTTCATGAACTTTGCATTATTCCCTTCTTCTCCTGAATTATCAACCTTTCCTACTCTGAAAATCAGTCCCATCAGCATACAGTTTACTGCAATAACAACAATCTTCTTAAAAAAAAAAAAAAAGAAAAGAAACCCCTCTCTGGACTCCACATCCTCTCCCAGCTACTGCTCCACTTCTCCACACCAACCTTAGAACAATACTCCTTGAAAAAGTTCTGTATCCCATTCTCCACTTCAGCTCCATGCCTCTCTATCTGAATGTCCTCCCCCACATCCCACTGAAGGGGCTGGGATCAGGGTCACTAAAGAACAGGGTGACATACAACTGGGTTTGCCTGGACTGTGCCAGTTTAGGCCTGTCATTCTCACATAATGATTGTGCTCCTGTCACATTCAAAATGTCTTGGTTTGGACTCCCCTGGTGGTCCAGTGGCTAAGACTCTGCGCTTCCACTACAGCAGGCACGGGTTCAATCCCTGGTCAGGGAAGTTCCACGTGCTGCGCGGTGCAGCCAGAAAAGGGGGTGGGGGGGAGGGTGTCTTGGTTTGATCAATAAGTTATCTAGTTACTCTACCAAGCACCTACAACTTGCCAATTCTCAATCTGTCATATGCCCATGAGACAAGTGCTCGTTTTCTCCTTAGCTTCTTGGACATAACATTCTCCTGATTCTTCTACCACATTGGCTGCTGCTTCTCACTTCCTTTGCTGGTTCCTCTTCCTCTTTACTGACCCCTAAATGGTAGAGTGTCCAGGGCTCTGTCATTAAATCTCTTCTCTACATACAAAGGCTCATTCCCTGGGTAATCTCACCCAGTCTCTTTATGTATATGCTGTTAACTCCCAAATTCCTCTATTTCCTACCTCTCTACTGAATTACAACTCATATTTAACTGTCTACTCAACAGCATCTCTAAAGTTAATACATCAAAAACCAAATGTGACTCCACACCCTACCCTCTGAAACTTGCTTTTTGCAATGTTTCCCACCTCAGTTGATCCAACGGTTTCTCCTCTAGGATGAAGTCCTAAGTCCTCTTGTCCTACTAGGCCCTACACAATGTGCCTGTCCTGGTTACCTCTGATCCTCACATGTGAACATTCTCCTCCTTACACTCTGCCATCCTGCTGTACCGGCCACCGAGCGCTTCATAAACACACCTAAGATGTTCCACTTCAGGGCCTTGGCATTTACGGATTCCTCTGCCTAGAACACTTCTCCCAGATAGTCACAGGCTTCTCTTCATTGAGGTTTTCACTGAAATGTCACATCCTCAGAGAGGACTTTTCTTATGAGCAAATCCACAAAATAGGGCCTGTCACTTGCTATCCATTTCCCCGCTTCATTCTTGTTTGTGCCCCACATTACCTTACCGTTATTTTATTAATCTGTCTCTTAAGATAGAATGTAATCTCCATGAGGGCTGGAATTTTGTTTTAGTCACTACTGCACTCCCCACACCTAACAGCACCAGACATCACACAGGCACTCAATATGTGCTTTGCTGAATGAATACAATGGTTCCACAACTCAAGAGGAAAACCAGGAATTTAGTACTAGAATTCAGATAACCACCTAACCATTCTAAAGGTAAAAGCAAGTTACAGTCCTGCTTCCCACTGAACAGAAAAATCTTATATGGAGCCAAACTTTAAAAGAAAGCCATGTAACCTAAGACTGAATGTTATATAATTAAGGTAAACAAAGAGAAATAAGAAGTTTTAACACCACAAGGGACTAGACAAAACTGTCATCACTGACAGATAACATCACCAACTTCTACTTAGAAGATACAAGTTAATCAACTGAAAAGCTCTAACAGAGTTTTCTGTAAGATTGATCACCATAGTAACATATAAACACATCAACAACTTTCCTATACCTCCTATTAAACAAACAACAGCGATAATCAATTCAAATGTAATGAAAAGAGAGGCAATAACAATCAAGTTACTAGGAACAACTTTAATGAGAAATATAATAAAACTTTACTTATGGATATAAAGGAAGAACCAAGTAAATTGAGAGATAAACCTAACAGGAAAAGGGACAATGAATACAAACAAGCAACTGATAGATAAAATGAACTGACCTATAAAACATGGTGAAGTGTTCAACCTCACAAAGTAATCAGGGAAATCAAACAATGAAATGGAAAATGAAGAACAGTGATAATATTCAGTGATTGTGGGAGTACAGAAGAGACAAATGCTCACTCGTAACAGCTGGCAAGGATGTAAATGGTACAGCACATACTAAAAGGCAATTCAGCAATATCTATCAAACTATAAAACATGCACACCACTTGATCACTTTCACATCTAGAAATCTATCCTATCTCATGCACATAAATATATAGAGAATAGACATAGATGAGGAAATATATAAGGATGTTCACTATAGCACAAACAACTTAAAAGCTGATCAAAGGAATATTTAAATAAAGTATGCTCTACCCACTCAATGATTTGCAGTTTCTGATCACTAAAAACAATGTATCTGTACTTTCTATTTGCACTAAAATAGAAAGCTCTCTAAGACATAGTTTCAAGAGGAAAAGGGACATTACAGAATATATGAGTCCCTGAATTTTTATAAGTGTACACAAATGTACAAATATGCATATAAGCATGTACATTTGCATGTGTATACACTTACAAATAGGGCAAGATACCCAGAATGCTACACACCGAACTGGTAACAGTGGTTTCTTCTGTAGATATGAAGGAAAATGAGGACCAAGGAACGACCTTTAATTTTTCACTCCCCATGAGTTTCATAAAGGGCACATATTCATCTATACTTTAATAACTTGATTTATATCTATGTATATGATTATATCCATATACGTGCACAACAAAATATCAAGCCACAGCATTACTGTTCTATGGTTAGAATATCATTTGACCCTTAAGCCACCTAAAATATGTCACTTACTAGGTAAAATTAAATAATTTTCCTAAAAATATTACTAATACAGCAACAGAGTAATATTTTTCTAAGAGAAAAAAAACATAATATTTGTACCAATTTACATTCCCAGCAACAGTGTAGGAGGGTTCCCTTTCCTCCAAACCCTCTCCAGCATTTATTATACGTAGATTTTTTGGTGATGGCCATTCTGGCCACTTGGCAGATGGACCTAGAGATTATCATACTAAGTGAAGTAAGTCGACAGAGAAAGACAAATATCATATGATATCACTTATATGTGGACTCTAATAAAATATGATACAAATAAACTTATTTATAAAACAGAAACAGACTCACAGATCTCAAAATCAAACTTATGGTTACCAAAGGGGAAATGTGCGGGGAAGTGATACATTAGGAAATTGGGATTAACATATACACGCTACTACATCTAAAATAGATAACTAATAAGGATCTACTCTATAGCACAGGGAACTCTACTCAATATTCTGTAATAACCTATATGGGAAACGAATCTGAAAAAGAATGGAGATATATATATGTATGTATAACTGATTCACTTTGCTGTACACGTGAAACTAACACAACATTGTAAGTCAACTATACTCCAATAAAAATTTTAAAAAGAGACAGAGAGAAAAAGAACAAATTCTCAATAGAAAAATCAAAGAATATGGCCAGCAATTGAAAAAGACAATGAAACGGTCTTTAAACACGAGACATTCAACCTAACAATTTTAGAAATGGAAATTAAAGGAGATATCATTTTACTAACAAATTAACGAAGAGTGATAACTCCTTCAGCTGGCCAGTTAAAGGAAAACAAAACACCAGTAGGAGTGTAATTTGTCCAAATATACCAAAGATATTCTATATACAGAGCCCAGAATAAAGCTCTTATTTAGTCTCACATGTCAAAAAAGTTTGGGAGGAAAATTATAAAGACTAAAACACTATGCTAGTAATTGTCAAGGCAAATTTATGTAGCAATAAGGACATTAAGCCAATGCAAAGAAAAATCAGGAGTAACCATATTCCCATTAAATAGCCAAAAATCATCACAGCAGCTCAAAATGGGCATAATCAATTAAACTGGCATCATCCTTCCTACATAATAAGTGTGAACTCTATAGTCAGGGGTACTTACAGCTGATAATTACACACAGTAAGTAGTGTCTACAGGTATGACTGTTTAGCTAAAGTTTAAGTTTCACAAAGTCTAGAACATCTGGAGTAAGGGGGAAGTATAGAATTACCATAAATAAAAATAAAACTTTCTAAGAAATACCTAAACATATCATTTTTATTGTTGTTGTTCTACGACTTTGCAATCAAAGAATTTATAGTAGTATGGAATTTTGCCATGATGGATAGTTGCGAAGTTTAAGCATTTGTTAAGAATGACAGTTCAAAAAACAGGAGAAAGAAAACAACACAAGGAAGAGGCCCACACAAAGATCTATTTTTCAGAAGGTCTTTGAATTACAAACTCTAACATCCATTTTATTTGCCTGAAATTTCCTTTTAAATAAATTTTCTTAGGGAGCAGGGTGTTTGTGTGGGAACCGTGCTTTCTGTGCAATTCCATAAAGCTAAAAGTGCCCAAAAAATTAAGTCATTTTTTAGAAAATGTATTGACTCTGTTTTTTAAAATCTTGCATTCCAGTAAACTATTTTCAAAACAGTGTTTTGTGGTGAACTATAGATAGAAGAACAGGAAAAAACTAAAATTATTACGGGGAAGGGAAATTTATTTACAAAGGATCAATAATGAAGGGAATTTCCTGCTGGTCCAGTGGTTAAGACTCAGCACTTTCACTGTTGTGGAACCAGGTTCAATCCCTGGTCGGGGAACTAACATCCCACAAGCCGTGCAGTGCGGCCAAAAAAAAAAAATCAAAACAATACCAAATTTCTCAACAGAAAAATTGTAGGTACAAAACAATCAAATAAAAACAAACATGGAAGGGGTGGAAAGGATTTGACAAATAATAAGCATTAGATAAGACGGCAGAATTAAATCCAAACATATGTGGTTCCCTGGAGACACAGTGGTTAAGAATTCCCCTGCCAATGCAGGGGACACAGGTTTGAGCCCTGGTCCAGGAAGATCCCACATGCCGCGGAGCAACTAAGCCCATGCACCACAACTACTGAGCCTGCGCTCTAGAGCCCGCGAGTCACAACTACTGAGCCCACATGCCACAACTACTGCAGCCTGCGCGCCTACAGCCTGTGCTCCGCAACAAGAGAAGCCACCGCAACGAGAAGCCCATGCACCGCAACGAAGAGTAGCCCCCGCTTGCCGCAACTGGAAAAGGCCCGCACACAGCAACGAAGACCCAACACAGCTAAAAATAAATAAATTACAAAAAAATAAATCCAAATATATATCAATAATTATAAAACATGTAAATGAAATAAAATCTCCAAAAGAAAGAAAAAAATTGTCAGACTAGATTTATAAACAAAACACAGTTTTAAGCTATGAAGAGACAGCTAAATATAAAGGCAAAGAAGAAATGAAAATAAACAGTGACTAAGATTGAAAAGGTGTTCAATTTTATAATAATCAGAAAAATGAAATCTAGAATATTAAAAGATATTTCTCTGGGGCTTCCCTGGTGGCGCAGTGGTTGAGAGTCCACCTGCCGATGCAGGGGACATGGGTTCGTGCCCCGGTCCGGGAGGATCCCACATGCCACAGAGCGGCTGGGCCCATGAGCCATGGCCACTGAGTCTGTGTGTCCGGAGCCTGTGCTCCACAACGGGAAAGGATACAACAGTGAGAGGCCTGCGTACCGCAAAAAGAAATAATAAAAAATAAAATAAAATAAATAAAAAGATATTTCTCACCTACTGTATTAGAAATATTTTAAATCTGATAATAGCAAGAAGTGGAAAGAAACTAAAGCAACAGACACTTTTAGACTCTAACTGATGGGAGTGTGAATTGATAAAATCATTTTGAAAAACACTCAGTATTACCCAGTAAAGTTGACCTGTGTATGTACCTTCGATGCACTGGCATGTTTTTTTGTGGTGGTGGTTGTTGTTTTGTTTTTAATATTTATTTATTTGGTTGCACCATGTCTTAGTTTTGGCAGGCAGGCTCCTTCATTGCGGCTCCAGGGCTCCTTATTTGCAGCTCACCAGCTCCTTAGTTGTGGCACATGGGCTCCTTAGTTGTGGCATGCGAACTCTTAGTTGTGGCATGCATGTGGGAGATCTAGTTCCCTGACCAGGGATCAAACCCAGGCCCCCTGCATTGGGGGTGCGGAGTCTTATCCACTGTACCACCAGGGAAGTCCCACTGGCATGGTTTTTAATCATGATTGAGAGTAAGAAATGTATTTTAAATTGTGACCAAGCACATACACAAAATACCAATGCTACACAGAAGTAAAACTATCTTTCAAAGAAGAGGACAGGGCTTCCCTGGTGGCGCAGTGGTTAAGAATCCGCCTGCCAGTGCAGGGGACACGGGTTCGAGCCGTGGTCCAGGGAGATCCCACATGCTGCAGAGCAACTAAGCCCATGCACCACAACTACTGAGCCTGTGCTCTAGAGTCCATGTGCCACAACTACTGAGCCTGCGCTCTAGAGCCCGTGCTCTGCAACAAGAGAATCCATCACAATGAGAAGCCCACGCACCGCAACGAAGAGTAGCCTCCACTCGCCGCAGCTAGAGAAAGTTCGTGCACAGCAACGAAGACCCAATGCAGCCAAAAATAAATAAATTTTAAAAAACTTTTAATGTATATAAAAAAAAAAAGAAGAGGACAATTTTTTAGAAAAACAAAACAGATTTTTATACCACACAAAGACACCAACCAACTAACTTCTAAAGTTTCAGGAAGAAGGAAAATTATCCCAGAAGGAAAATCTGAGATGTAAAAGGGAATGGTAAGGGAAAAAAAAGAGTGAACTTGTCACTATTTCTAAACAAACACTGTTTGAAAGAAGACTAATATTACTGTCTGATTTATGGGATTACAAAAAGGACTAAAGATGATGGACAACAAGAACATGTAAGTCAGGAGGCAGGGTGATCAGAGGCAGAGCATATTAAAGTTGTTACTGTTCAGGAGTTAGGTAAATTACTGATTCTGTTACATCTTCAATATTTATGCTAATATTTCTAGGTAGACAGAAAAATAATACACATAGAATGTATAACTACCAAAGGGGAAGGGTGAAAACAAGATGGAACATGGAAAAACATCTCAATCCCGAAGCGAAAATGAATAAAGTGTATTCTGTATATGAACACAGATGAATCACACAAAAGGATAAAAGCAATTTGCAGAGACTGTATACAGTATATACAATATATGATTCCATTGAGATAAAGTTTTAAAGCAGGCAAATCTAAACATATATAGGGATACATACAAACGTGGTTTTTAAAAACTATAAAGAGAAAGAAAATATTAAAAACAAACTTCAGAATGATTACTCTGGAGGGGAAGAAGGGGTGTGATCAGGGAGAGGCATTTAGGGGACTCCAAAGAATACTGGGTAGTATTCTTCTTCTTAGACTATAAAGTAGGTACAGGACTTCCCTGGTGGCGCAGTGGTTGAGGGTCCACCTGCTGATGCAGGGGAAACGGGTTCGTGCCCCGGTCCGGGAGGATCCCACATGCCTCGGAGCGGCTGGGCCCGTGAGCCATGGCCGCTGAGCCTGTGCGTCCGGAGCCTATGCTCCGCAACGGGAGAGGCCACAGCAGTGAGAGGCCTGCGTACCGCAAACAAAAATAATACTACTACAAATAAAGTAGGTACAGAAATACTTGTTATTCTTTAAACTAAACTATATATAGCTACAAAAAAATTACATGTAGAAGAATGTGAAATTTCACAATTTAAAAAGCTAATTTAGAAAGGAATCTCCCTCTACTCCAAATATCCCACATTCCTCCAATCCTTAATTATAGACTTCTAAAATATACTTGACTACACATCTCTTCTTCCCCCAAGGCCTATTCAACTTAGTAGCATTAATTATGTCCTACCTTGACATCTCTTTTACACATGCCTTTCATCATTATTTAAACTGTGATTTGTTAATTAACTATTCAAGTTGGGGTTTTTTTTTTCTTTTTACTTTTTGTTTCCTATCTAGACTGTACACTCTCTAAGGCAGACATATTTCTTTTGGGCTTCCTGCCCTGCCCAGAACCTGCCAGAACCTTTCTTTGTACAAAGTAGATGTTCGGATGTTTATTCATTTTTGTACCCAATTCTAGATTTACACCTGCATACACCTGGGTATTTACGTCCCAGTCTCATGTTTCTTAGCCAGTTAGTATGAAACAATAATTATGAACGAGACAACCCAATTAAGAAACTCAAACTTCTAATATTTTCTTCACTCTGAAATATTTTCTTTAGTATATTAAGTCACAAGTCCTGAGTTTGTTTTTCTTAGGGACTACATCTTAATTTTCTGTGCTCTTTTTCCAACTTATGAAATAAGAACACAAACTCTCTTATCTCCTTTAAAAACTTACAAGGAATCAAATGAAATGTATAAAAGTTGTTCAGTTTTCTCCCTCTTCAAAGAAACCTCTGCTGGGATTTCCCTGGCGGTCCTATGGTTAAGACTCTGGGGGAAACAGGTTGGATCCCTGATTGGGGAACTAAGATCCCGTGTGCCGTGTGGCATGGCCAGAAAATAAAAGAAAAAGAAACCTCCTGAACTCTTCTGGAAAGAACCCACACACTGCCTTCCTCCACTCCCTCATCTCCCACTCACCCCTTAATAAGGCCCTCACAACACCAATGAAACTTCCTTCAGGGCCACTTTTTGAGCAGTTTCTAAACTCCATCTTCACATTATTTCAGTTGAACCAGATTTTTACAGAAGTCATATACCAAAATATGTATTGATAATTTGAAATTTAGAACTTGTTTCAAAATGGGGGTGGGGGAAGAGAGGGGAGAAGAGTGACAGCACAGACGAAACATGACTGACCACTAGGTGACGGGAACACGGGTTCAGTATAAAATACCTCTACTTTTATATATACTTAAAATCCCATAATAAAAAGTTTTTAGGAACACTTATTTACTACTTGGTCATAACTGTATGACTAAAAGCGTACCTAAAGTAGTACCATAAAATCTCAATATTAGCAGGACTTGTTCTCCTTGTTCCCCAATTAACGAATTCATCCTACAACATCCCAACATCTAGTCTCTACTTCAATCAACATGCAGCACATAACAGTAACACCCCGACAGAGATACAAGTACGAATACGAGACATTCATCAAACCTAAGGAGTGTGTACATGGGAAATATATTATAAACAGGATGGCTCAAGTGCTGTGAAAGAAACTCATCTATTTGAGAGAAGAGAGACCACTTTACGGTTAGTAAAGACTTCACAAAGAAGGATGGGTAAGATTTCAGACCAGCGAAGGGGAAAGGAACAAAAGTGGAGAAAGGGAGGAGAGGAAAGTAATTCAGGTAGCAGGAATGGCTACAGTAGGTAGAAGTGAGGGTGAAATTTAGCCATATTCAGAAGAGAACAAATAAGTGCTGACAGATAGGATGGATCCAGGATACAGAAAGGACTTGAATGTCAAGCTGAGAAGTCTGAATAAATGTCAGCAGAGAGGCTCTGAAAGTTTTACAGCAAAAAGCATCAGAACCAACTATACATCAGAGGAAAAAAACCTCATCTGTTTAATAACCCAGGTTAGAAAATGAGACCTGAGAGAACTGCTCAATGGACATCCCATTCCGTGGTAAAGCAGCTTGAGTAGTCACTCACCAAGTTCTGGGGTTTTTTAATTCAAAGCCAAAATGTGATTACTCATTTATTCAACAAATATTTGAGTGCTGGCTCTGTGTTGGACACTGTTCTACGCATGCCAGTAATTTCTGTTTAGCAGTCCTGGTTCTGTACTCTAGAGCAGTGGTTCTCAACATGGCGAGGCGGCGGGGTGCAGAGAGTTTTTGCCCCTCCACCCCCAGGCCTACTGGCCGTATCTGAAGACATCTAGGGGATGCCGCTACTCAGTGCACAGCACGGCCCCCACAAGGATCAGCCAGGGACGAGAAGCCCCCCTAGGCGTCTGACCAGCACAGTCTGCTCACCCTTCCTGACTGCCCAACCCATGTTCCTCCCATTTTCTCCTATTTCTACTACAATAGGGGCCTTAAAATATCTTAAATTCACAACATAATTTTAATAATTTGGTAAGTGAAACTAGACACACCATGAATCTCAAGATTTGGTTTTTAAAATTTTTATAAGCTACATTTATTTTAGCAGAGCTTTTAGAAATAAAATTGTCTTCCTCTCCTGATATCTATTCTCAAAAACTCAGGCTAAAAGCTTTGAGTAATGTGTGTTTATCCCTTTCCTTTTGTGTGTTCCTACTGCAGTTAATCACCACATTCTGCCACCTCTTTCCATGTAATGCTTCACCTTCCAACGTATCCCCCTTCTAGGCCCGGTGCCACCATCTGAACTATTTCACTCGATGTTTTCTCTGGAGCTCTTGGCGTTGTCTATGCCTCCCACCCTCCCTCCCTAGCTATCTGACTTGCTAACACTGCATTTTTCACCTGCTCAAAATTCCATAAGGTTGCCTACAACATACCAAATAAAAACCCAGTTCCTGAAGCTTGGCATTCAAGGCCATTTTTCAACTGGCCACAATCTGCCTTTCCAATTCTTTTTCCCACTGCCCCCCCCACCCCAAGAATATCCCTTTTCAGCAAAATGAGTTACTGGAGCACACAAACAATCTTTCCAGATCAAAGAAACCAAAAGCCACTTGGGCTCCATTCAGATAAAAGATAAGCTTTCAACTCAGAATAGCTCTAAGGGATCAATTTATTGGGAATCTTATCTATCCATAGCTCTCTCTCATGAGAGGTAACCCCCTTTGCTCACTGTCCTTATTCTAAACACCCCCTGTACACCTCTCCCCCTCTCTGAACTCATCTTACCCTCCAAATTTACCATCCTTTTAAACAATTCTCACAATACCCGAAAGCAGAGTCATCTCTACCCCCACAACCTGCCCCACCCCATCCCACCCCTCTGGCCCTCAGGCCATTCACTAGTTCTCTTTTACATTCAGACAGATAAAATTGTGACTGATTCATCTGTAAGCTGAATGGGGGGCAGGAGGGGTATTTACATTCCCAAACCAATCTTCAATGCTCTTTTTTTCCTTCCAGTTTTATCAAGATATCATTGACATATAGCACTGTGTAAGTTTAAAGTGTACAGCATAATGATTTGACTTACGTACATCATGAAATGATTGCTACAGTAAGCTTAGTGAACGTTCATCATTTTGTACAGATAAAAAAAATGTTTTCCTTGTGATGCCCACTCTTAGGATTTTCTCTCTTAACAACTTTCATATATAACCCAGAGTGTTAATTACCTTTATCATGTTGTACATTACATTTCTAGTACGTACATTTATCTTGTAAACTAGAAATTTGTACCTTTTGAAGGCCTTCATCAAATTCCCCCTCCTCCTATTCCCCACCTCTGATAACAAATGGTATCTTTTTCTACAAATTCGTTTGTTTGATTTTGAAGTATAATTGATCTACAACACTATGATACTTCCCGTTACACAACATAATGATTCAATATTTCTATACATTTCAACATGATTACCATAAGTCTAGTTAAGATCTGTCATCATACAAATATAATAATTATTGACTGTATTCCCCACACTATAGATTTCATACCTGTGACTCATTTAGTTTATAACTGGGAGTTTGTACCTCTTAATCTCCCTCACCTATTTCTCTCATCCCCTCACCCTTCTCCCCTCTCCCCTCTGGCAACCACCTGCTTGTTCTCTAGATCTATGACTCTGTCTTCTTATGTTTGTTCATTTCTTTTGTTTTTTAGATTCCACATATAAGTGAAATCATATGGTATTTGTCTTTCTCTGTCTGACTTATTTCACTTAGTATAATACCCTCTAGGCCCACACCCATGTTGTTGCAAATGGCAAGATTTCATTCTTTTTCATAGCTGAGTAATATTCTACTGTGTATATATATCACATCTTCTTTATCCATTCATCTACTGATGGGCATTTAGGCTGCTTCCATATCTTTGACTATTGTAAACAGTGCTGTTATGAACACAAGGGTACATGTATCTCTTAAAGTAGGTGTTTTCATTTTCTTCGGATAAATACCCACGAGTGGAATTGCTGGATTGTATGATAGCTCTATTTTTAATTTTTTGAGGAAACTCCACACTGTCTTCCATAGTAGCTGCACCAACTTACATTCCCTCCAACAGGGTGTGGGGGTTCCCATTTCTTCACATCTGCACCAACACTTGTTCTTTGTTGTCTGTTTGCTAAGAGCCATTCTGACAGGTGTGAGGTGACACCTCATGGTGGTTCTGATTTGCACTTCCATGATGATTAGTGATGCCGAGCACCTTTTCATGTGACTGTTGGCCATCTGTATGTCTTCTTTGGGAAAATGCCTATTCAGTTTCTCTGCCCACTTTTAATTTGGGTTGTTTGGTTTTCTGATGTTGAGTTGAATGCGTTCTTTGTACACTTTGTATATTTTGGATATTAACTGCTTATCAGATGTATCTTTTGCAAATATCTTCTCCTACTCAGTAGGTGGCCTTTTTGTTTTCTTGATGGTTTCCTTCACTGTGCAAAAGCTTTTTAGTTTGAATAGTCTTTTTTTTTTTTTTTTTTGCTTTTGTTTCCCTTGCCTGAGAAGACATATGCAAAAAGATACTGCTAATACCGATGTCAAAGACCATACCTGCCTATGTTTTCTTCTAGAAGTTTTATGGTTTCAGGTCTTACATTTAAGTCTTCAATCCATTTTGAGTTTATATATTTATTGTGTGTGTTTGTATATGTTATGAGAAAGTAGTCCAGTTTGATTCTTTTGCATGTAGCTGTCCAGTGTTCCCAAAACCATTTACTGAAGAGGCAGCCTTTTCCCCATGGTATATCCTTGCCTCCTTTGTTGTAGATTAATTGACCACATTAAATGTGGTTTGTTTCTGGGCTCTCTATTCTGTTTCATTGATCTATGTGTCTGTTTTTGTGCCAGTACCATACTGTTTCTGGTTACTGTAGCTTTGTAATATAGTTTGAAATCAGGGAGCATGATCCCTCCAGGTTTGTTCTTCTTTCTCGAGATTGTTCTGGCTATTTGGGGTCTTTTCTGTTTCCATAAAAATTTTAGAATTGGGCTTCCCTGGTGGCGCAGTGGTTGGGAGTCCGCCTGCCGATGCAGGGGGCACGGGTTCGTGCCCCGGTCTGGGGGGATCCCGCGTGCCGTGCAGCGGCTGGGCCCGTGAGCCATGGCCGCTGGGCCTGCGCGTCCGGAGCCTGTGCTCTGCAACGGGAGAGGCCACAGCAGTGAGAGGCCCGCGTACCACAAAAAAAAAAAAAAAAAATTTTAGAATTATTTGCTCTAGTTCTCTGGATAACGCCATTGGTATTTTCATAGGGACTGCACGGAATCTGTAGATTCCCTTGGGTAGTGTGGTCATTTTAATAATATTAATTCTTTCAATCCATGAACACAACTGTACATCTTTCCATTTGTTACTGTTGTCTTCAATTTCTTTCAACAGTGTCTTATTGTTTTCTGAGTACAGATCTTTTACACCTTCTCTTTGATTCAATTATAAATGGAATTGTTTTCTTAATTTCTCTTTCTGATAGTTTGCTATCAGTGTATAGAAAAGCAGCAGATTTCTGCATATTAATTTTGTATCCTGCAACTTTACTGACTTCATGGACGACTTAGTTTTTGGTTTATTTTCTATTTTTTCTACATGTTTTCCATACATGTATGTATACATACATAATTCGTATGTGTATGTAAAAAATATATACCACTGTTTGTAAACCTTAAATTAAGATGGTGGGGCATTTTTATGTTCTTTTGTTGATGAACATTTATAATTTAGATGTATTAATTTTCTTCTGATACAATAAACATTTTTAACTCAACTACTTATAGTTGAATGGCAGTCTTACAAAACCTAAGAAACCTGGGTTTAACGTATGTGTGAGAAAAAATTTTTTCGGTAGGAATGCTAAAACATCTCCCCCCACAGTTCAGGGATCAAACTGTATCATCAGCCACACCGGGGATTCTCACTTTGTCATGGGATAGGCGGCTACTAGACCAGAAACCCTGGGAAAGACTATGTTGATATAAGGCTAAGGGGAAGGGTCAGAGGCCTGGAAACCCTGGGAGGGGAGGGATTATATGACACATGTTATGGGGACTGCTTGGTGTGCATTAGGCACAAAGCACAAACTCGGATGAGGCCGAATGCTCAGATTCCATCTCACCTCTGCCTCTTACTAGAGTATAACCTTGAGCAAGTCCCTTAACTTCCCCTGCACATCTGCTCATCTGTACAACGGGGACAGTAGCATGCTGGGAACAGTGCCTGGCACCACAGTTAAGTGCTCGTTAGTCATCTACATTTCCTGTCATCATTTCTCCTATGATGCCTAGCACTGTACTGCCTGGACAGCAGCAGTGACTTCTCAACCACTGCAACCAACCACTTTTTTTTTCCAGACAGCCTCCTTTCTAGCCTTGACAGTTACCCAAGCTCTGAAAAGAACAAGAGCCAGGACTCTAGAAGGAGGCCTGAGGCAGAGAGAGAGAGAGAGAGAGAGAGAGAGGGAGAGGGAGAGTGTGTGTGTGTGTGTGTGTGTGTGTGTGTGTGTGTGTGTGTGTGTG
>NW_020837949.1:4892057-4917615 GCF_003676395.1 Aethalodelphis obliquidens | reverse complement strand
TGTGTGTGTGTGTGTGTGTGTGTGTGTGTGTGTGTGTGTGTGTGTGTTGGCGGCAATGGGGGAAGAAGAAGGGAGCAATATAAGCATTTCAGAAAAGGGCACCATGAGTCACTCTCCACAGTGGTGCCAAAGTGATCCTCATAAGATGTGTTTCTTATGTCATTCACCTGGATAAAAACCTTTCAGTGTCCCTCCATGGCCTTCAGAGTTAAGTCAAAACTCTTCCTTCATCGACTTAAAATCCCCACCATCTCTGCAGCCTCCTACACCAAGCACACTCGTCTCAGCCATAAGAACTCCCCACAGTTACAAATGCACTCACTCCCCAGAGCCTTTGCACATGCTGCTCCCTCTGCCTGGAAAGGAATCACCTCCTCCAGAAGCAAACTGCTATTCAACCTTCAAAACGCAGCTCAAGATCAACTACAGAGCTCTTTCCCAACCTTCAAGCTAAGCACCTCTGTTACATGCTCCCCAGTATGTGTAGAACACTATTTCTGCCACACTGTACCGGTCCCCTACCAGCCGGTGACTGTGGTGGAATCTTGCCTTTACCTGTTAATTTTCAGATACTTTCCTGCACATTGAGTTATACATGACAAAATAAGAATAAGAAAAACCTATCAAGCACAGTTGGGAAATGCTCATGAACCAACTCATTACACCACAAACTGATAAAGAAAGAGAAAGAATCAAACATTTGTCCTGCCTCTCCTATATAAACTGTTACACTAGGCAACCAAACAACAGGTGAGGGGGATTTTTCTCTTTATAACAAGCATTCCAGCTAATAAAATGAAGGCATAACAGAACATCACCACTTTACAACCTAGTAAATGAATCAGACCCAGACACTGGTCATCAATAGCTGCCAGTATCACAGAAAGAGACAACCAGACATTATGTGCCTCCAGATGAAAGGATGCACTGCAACATGAGCAGCAGTCACGGAAAATAAAATGGAACTCAAATCTGATCAAGCCTCTGGCTCCAACTACGTACACTTGACCCCTGAATCACCCAGGTTTGAACTAGGCAGGTGCACTTACACATGGATTTTTTCCAGTGAATAAGGTACTGCAGTACTATACAATCTGTAATTGGGTGAATCTGTGGAAGCAGAACCACAGATACGGAGGGCTGGCTTTAAAGTTACACACACACACACAAAAAGAATTTACACACAGAAATTCAACTGTGCAGAGGATTGGCATCCCTAACCCCAAGGTTGTTCAAGGGTGAACTTGAACTTGGAAATACAGAGACTAGAAAGACATGTTAAACCTCAGGGATACAATCAGCAAAATCCAAACAGCAGGAAACTCTCTACAGGGCAAATAACTTGTTCCTTCAACAAATAAATGGCAAGGAAAAAAGGAGGTAGCAACCTATGGAGTAAAAAAGACTTAATCACAATGTGTGGGCCTCATTCAGCTCCTGATTCAAACGAACTGGTTTTGTTTTGTTTTTAAATTGAGACACCTGTTAAACTGAACACTCAATATCTGATGGTATTCTGGACTTTAACTGTTAACTATTTTTAGGTATGAGGGTGGTATTTGGGTTTTCTTAAGTCTTTACTTTTTAGAGATACATTCTCAAATATTTATAAATGAAATTATGCCTGCAATTTGTTCCAAAATAACAGAAGAGGAGAAGGGGGTAACAGTATAAATGAAACAACATTGGCCATGTGTTGATGACTGTTTAAGCTAGAAGATGGATACTTTGGGGTTCATTATACTATTCTCTACACACTTGGATATGGGCGAATTTTCTCTAATAGAAAGTTAAAAAAAAAAACAGGTGGAAAGGGAAAAGGAGTGACTATAAGTCTACTGAATATAAGGGCAAGTGGAGGGAAGGGAAAAAGGATCACAGATGGAGGTGGAGCAACTTGAAAGAAATTATTTTGGCACAAAGAAGACCTCTGCTGAAGAAAAGACACCAAGAGAAGAAAGATTCAGGACACAGCAGGGTCCAGGGGGTTAAATGAAGCTGTGTTTACACAAGACTTTCAGTAGAGCGCACTAAAAGCACAGACCCTGCAGTGAACACTGCCTGGCTTCAAATCCTAACTCCATGTATGACTCCATCTGTGCCTTAGTTTCCTTGGATGTTAAAAAGAAAAAAAAAAGGATGGTAACAGTCTTTACCTTAGAGGACTTCTTAAAGAATTAAATGAATGAATACAGTTTTAATATACAGTTCTCCTAAAACAGTGCTTCATAGCAGTTCTCAACAAATGTTAACCATTCCCCTCATCATCACCACCCTCCTACCTTCACAGACGGAAACACAGAACCCCCCCACCAAGAGGTAAAGTGACTTGCTTAACAACAACTTTAGAACCATCTTCTAGGCTGAGTACTTACTGCAAAGACTGGCTGGCTATTCACCAAACGCATTTTCCCTGTCCTCCTGGGCAAGCAGCGAGGCTACATTTCCCAACCTCCCTGCCATGTGTCTGAGTTCCTGACGATGAAATGTGGGCAAAAGTGCTGGATACCTCTTCACTACTCCCAGGCCCTACCTCCAAAGCTCCCACACAATCCTGCACCCCTCCCTCCCCCATCTGCCAGGTGGATATCAATGCCCAGGGCAATCTTGGAAGTCATGTGTAGAAGACATCAGAGAACAGATTGACTCAAGTCCCAGTAGAATAAACTAGTATTTTCTTAAGCCCCTGAGATTTCAGGGTTTATCTCTTACAGCAGCTGTCATAATTTCAACTAACACAGTACTTTTTATGGACCCATCACATCAATCATCACTCCTCATTTTACAGACAAGAAAACTGAAGCAGGGAGAGGATCATGGTCACACAATTAATTATTAAGTGGTACACCCAGGATTTGAACTAGCACTGCATTAATACAGAGCTCAGGCTCTTAAGCATCTTCTAAGATCATAAGACCAGTAAGTGGAACCAGGAGTGAACACATTTAATACAGAATTTTGCTATGCATTCCTTTAAAAAGAAAAATCACTCTCAGAAGAATAACTGCAGAACAGTGTTATCTTACAGCAAAAAGATAGAAATCAGCTCCCAAAAGTTTAAGTGGGGTTTTACAAGAGACATCAGAATAAGATATTTTTAAAAGACCATGTACATTAAAAAGACCAAACTCCGTTATGCTTGCAAATAGGCATATATAGTACAAGTTTTCAAAAAAATATTTTTTCTTTTTTTTTTTGGCCACACCGTGTGGCATGTGGGATCTTAGTTCCCTGACCAGGGATCAAAGCTGTGTCCCTGACGTTGGGAGTGCAGAGTCTTAACCAATGGACCACCAGGGAAGTCCCACAAGTTTAAAATTTTAATTCAGCCTTTCCTATTAGATTTTACCTGAGCCATCCCTACTGACAATTATATAACATGATTTAATAATATTAGTAACTTTTAAAAATAGGATTCAGGGGGACTTCCCTGGTGGCACAGGGGGTAAGATCCCACGCTCCCAATGCAGGGGCCCAGGTTCATCCCTGGTCTGGGAACTAGATCCCACATGCATGCCGCCACTAAGAGTTCGCATGCCGCAACTAAGACCCGGTGCAACGAAAAAAAAAAAAAAACTAATTAAAAAAAAAATAGTATTCAGTAAATGGAAAAACACTTTATTTCAATTATCACTGAATTGTACCTACATTATTAATCAACATGTACCTATGAAAAGATGTACAAGATACACTGTTAAGCAAAAGAAGCAAGTTACAGAACAGTGTTTACAGCATAATTCCATTTGTTTTCAAAAAATACATACCTATATCTTTCCTTTTTTTTGTTTTTCCTACATACATACATCTCTTACTTACAAATGAAAAACATCTGGAAAGAAATACAAGAAAGTTTCCAGTGATTACCTCGGAGGAGTAGACCTGCACTTGTGATTTATACCTTTTGTTAGAGTTTGAATTTATGATGAGGACGTGTACTGTTAGAATTAGAAATACTTTAAGACATATCTATGATTTACAGTAATGTAAACTGATCAAACTCCCCAAATCCCACATTAGCATAATATGTGGAGTGAAGCGTCCAGGTTGGGAGGGGAAAAAAATGTAGCCCTTTATAATGAATATATCATTTGGTCAATTTCACTCATATACACGTATATACATGTGTTTACACATCTGTAAGTAAATCTCTTTTAATACATTTAAAAACACACACACAGGACTCCCCTCGTGGTACAGTGATTAAGAATCCACCTGCCAATGCAGGGGACACGGGTTCGAGCCCTGGTCCAGGAAGATCCCACATGCCACAGAGCAACTAAGCCCGTGTACCACAACTACTGAAGTCCGTGCACCTAGAGCCTGTGCTCCACAAGAGAAGCCACTGCAATGAGAAGCCTGCACACCACAACCAGAGAAAGCCAGCGCGCAGCAATGAAAACACAACGCAGCCAAAAATAAATAAATACATAAATGTATTTTTTTAATACCAGTAAATATTCAAACACGTGCACGTATTTCTTACATATACACCAAAAAAATTTTGGTAGGACAGACCCCAAACTAATGACCACCTGAGAGAAAAGGAAGGCAGGACTGGAGAGAGAAATCGGAGAGAAGTCTAGAATTGGGCTGAGCAACACAGTAGCTACTAGCTACATGTGACTATTTAAACTTAAATTAATTAAAATTAAATACTATTAAAATTCAGCTCCTCAGTCCCACCAGCTCCATTTCCAGCGGCTACCACAGTGAAAAGCATAGATATAGAGCATTTCCATTACTACAGAAAGCACTACTGGACAGCATCGGTCTAAAATACAGCAGAAAGACCTGGATGAAGCCTGACATAAATTTTAAAAGAAGGCAAGACGATGAAGAAAATGTACCTTTCTACCATCCCTGAAAACTGAAAACACAAGAAAAAAGCAGAAATTATGTACAAAGAAACTCAACAACAACAACAACAAAAAAGAGTTACATCTTCAGGTGGTATCTACCCAGACTAGGTTAAATTTCTTTTTTTTACTACTAGATTTAGAATAAAAAGGTTTATTTTTTTCACAAACCAGTCTGGTATTTGGGGGACAGAGGGGAATCCAACAGTAAGCATTTTACAACCATCTACTTTAAAACATACAATGGCATTTCTCATCATTTTCTCATCAGAAAAGATTATCCTCAATGATCTCTCCTTGGTAATAATGGTACTCTTACACTTAAAAATAATAAAAGTGGGGAAGTTTTAATTTATAATTCGGATTTAGATTTATAGGATTTCATCTGAATTGGTTTACAATACTAAAAACGTATAATCACAGAAACTTAAGCCCTAAATAGGTTAAAACAATTCTAATGGGCCTGCTTTGACAATTCCATTAGTATTATAAAACCTGCTCTACAACTTTAGTTGATGCATGAAACTTCACTTTAGAAATTCATTTCTAAAACTACCATATTTTGTTGAATACTGTCCCCAGAATTCATGTCCACCTGGAACCTGAGAAATGTGACCTGATTTGGAAATAGGGTCTTTGCAGATGTAATCAAGTTAAGATAAGGTCATACTGGAGTAAGATGAGCCCTAAATCTAGTATGGCCAGTGTCCTTATAAGAGGGTAATTTGGACAAAGAGACACAGACATACAGGGAGAAGGTCTTGTGACAATGGAGACAGACTGGAGTGATGCAGCTGCAACTCAAGGAACACCAAGGACTGCCCAGCAACCACCAGAAACTAAGAGAGAGGCCTGGAGCAGATGTGAGACAGTAAATTTGTTTCTGGTACTCTGTTACAATAGCCCTAGGAAGCTTATACACTACCTTCTTCCCCAGTGTAACAGGCTAACTCAGAGTGCTAGCTAGATTCCTTTCCCCATCACCAGAAAAGTATCTCAACGCCATGTAACAGGTTCACTAATTCAGCTTTTCCTACTTAAGTATAATTGAAAATGAAAAAAAAAACCTAGTTCCTGATACCAGAATATATCTTTGGTCCTGAGACAAATTGAGGATATTCCAATTCACACTCAAGAGATTATCCAAGATAGCCATTTAGTAGGGGAGGAAAAAATAAAGAATAAAAGCTCACCAAAACATTCACAGTAGCATCATTTTAAAAATCAAATGAGTGCAATACTGAGGTATCCTCCCTTACGTGTGCTTACGTAAGTTACCAACAGCATGTGCTGTGGATCCCAAGTCAACCCCTTACTCCAAAATGCCCTCCCTTTTTTGTTTCCCTTTAACCTCTCCCCACTACCACCATTCCTGCCACTGTCTCCCTCCCATAAATCTAGCCTTACCTACCTCTAAATGTCCATCATTCCTCAGCCCCGCTTCCTTCCTCTCTGATACCATACACGTTACCTTCTTTAGAAAGTCTCGTCAGTTATTCGTGCCTATTCTTTCTCTGGTCTCTAATTCACCACAGAACCTTCTGTAATCTGGTTAACAAACCCACTATTCCAGAGAGCAGATAGTCAAATCCATCAGACACTCTCTAAGTCATCTTTATCTCACCCCACAGTTATTCCTAGAACAACCGACACTACTTCATACACAGACCTGCTAGAAATCTATCTCCTGGCTTCGCTGGCCAACTTTACGGTGTTTCCTTCTGACCACCAGTGAAAATACTAACGCTCCCTGGAATACAGCTCCCAATTGCTTCCTTTCACTAGACAGGTTCTTATGCCCTCAACTCCCACCTTCACAGCGGGTCTGGGCTCTAGTCCACACCCACCCTCCACACATCCACATTCCCGGTGAGCATCTTCGCTTGAATGGAACATAGGCACTTTTAGTTCAACAGATCCACAACTCAACCTGTCATCATCTGACTTCTACCCAAATCTGTTCCATCCGCCTAGAAACTTCAATCATTTCACTTTTCTCCCCTTCCTAAATAAGTCCTATTAATTCTACCTCTGAAACCTCTTTTCAGTCTGTTGCCTCTCTGTCATCCCCCGAACTGTCTTCTTCCAGGCAGTCATTCCTCTCTCACCTGCCAACACCCAACCACTTCCAATCTCCCTCGTTTCTCCTCCACACCAATGCAGATACTTTGAAAATGCAAATACGATGCTGCTCCCCTTCTTTCATCCTTCAGTGGTGGCATATTGCAAGCCTTAGAGACAGATACACAAACTTCTTAAAAAAAAAAGAAAGAAAGAAAGAAATACAAACTTTTTTTTTTAATAATTTATTTATTTATTTTTGGCTGTGTTGGTCTTTGTTGGTGCACGCGGGCCTTCTCTAGTTGTGTAGAGTGTGGGCTACTCTTCGTTGTGGTGCGCGTGCTTATTGTGGTGGCTTCTCTTGTTGCGGAGCACGGGATCTAGGCTCACGGGCTCAGTACTCATGGCACACGGGCTTAGTTGCTCCGCGGCATGTGGGATCTTCCTGGACCAGGGCTCGAACCCGTGTCCCCTGCATTGGCAGGCAGATTCTTAACCACTGTGCCACCAGGGAAGCCCCACAAACTTCTTAATATGGCATAAAAGACCCTTCATGATGCAACTTATGCCACCAGCTCAGCCTCATCTACTGTCGCTCCTCTCCATGTTATACTTTCACCATATTTAACCTTTTATCATCCCCTTCAAAACTCTCTGCCTTTACATGTGCTATTCCCTCTGCCTGAAATACTCCTTGGACGGTCCTTACAAGCTTCAGTTTAGTGTTACCTCCTCTAGAAAAGCGTTGTGTAAGTCTCAGGGTACAAAGAGCTCCTCCTCTTTTCAGGACTCAGAAGCCTGTCCATATCTCCACTTGTCTCACCACCCTTGCTGGTTCACCCAACTTTAGGGCTGATTGGCAGGGATCTCATCTTATGATGCTGCATACTTCCAATGCCTAACAGAATACCTGACACAGCAGTAAGTACGCAGTAAGGACTGAATGAATAAATCAAACTCATAGGTTGACACACACACAAAAAGTTTTAGCTCGTCAAGGACTTAAGACAAACGTGAAACTAGTCAACTTTACATTAAAGAGGCTTTCGTATATTGGTATTTACATAAACTCATATATACTACACACACACACACACACACACACACACACACACACACAAATATACCATCACGTCTGGTTCCATATAACAAGTTGATTTCCCCAACCTAGCACAAACCTACAGTAGTAATTCTTTGCTGCTATGTATACTGTTCACATTAAGTTCAAAGAAACTAATTTAATTACCCATAGTCATATAACTTCATATGCTCACAGATATACGAACAGGAACTTCTTCTGGAACTATATAAATACAACAGTCACCAGCAGTTTCAAGGGTAGGGCAGTTACGGGCTGAACTGTGCTTGCCCCAAATTCACATGCCGAAGCCCACACGCCCAGCATCTCAGAGTGTGACTGTATCTGGAGATACAGCCTATAAAGATGTAATGAAGTTAAAAACAGTGTGTTAGAGTGAACCCGAATCCAGTATGACAAATGTCCTTTTAAGAAGGACACAGTGGCACACAGTGGTGGCACAGTGGTTAAGAATCTGCCTGCCAATGCAGGGAACACGGGTTCGATCCCTGGTCCAGGAAGACGCCTCATGCCGTGGAGCAACTAAGACCGTGTACCACAACTACTGAGCCTGTGCTCTAGAGCCTGCGAGCCACAACTACTGAGCCCACGTGCCGCAACTACTGAAGCCCGCATGCCTAGAGCCCATGCTCCACGAGAGAAGCCACCATAATGAGAAGCCCGCGCACCACAACAAAGACCCAACACAGCCAAAAATAAATAAATAAATAATTTTTTTTTTTTTTAATTAAAAATAGAAATAAGGGCTTCCCTGGTGGCGCAGTGGTTGAGAGTCCGCCTGCCGATGCAGGGGACACAGGTTCATGCCCCGGTCCGGGAAGATCCCACATGCCGCAGAGCGGCTGGGCCCATGAGCCATGGCCTCTGAGCCTGCGCGTCCCAAGCCTGTGCTCCACAATGGGAGAGGCCACAACAGTGAGAGGCCCGCGTACAGCAAAAAAAAAAAAAAAGAAATAAAAATTAAAAAAATAAAAAAAGAAGAGGAGATGAGAACACGGACAACACAGAGGGATGACCTGGTGAGGACACAGTGAGAAGGCAGCCACCTGCGAGCCAAGGAGAGAGGCCTCAGAAGAAACTCAACCTGCTGACACCTTGATCTGGGGCTTCCAGACTCCAAAATTGTGAGAAAATAAGTTTTTGTTGTTTAAGCCACCAGTCTGTGGTATTTTTTTATGACACCCAAGCTAATAGAGGGGGCTTCTGGTTTATAGAATTTAAATTTCTTAATCACGTACATGGAATTTTTTTAAGCCAGCAAGGGTTGCGTGAACAGTGAAGTTGTGGATGTTTTCATTTTCTTCTTCACGCTGGCCTGTATTTACCACCACCACCCCCCAAAAAAAACCATTAAATTAAATGATATAAGAAAATATCCTAGACATCAGAGTTTACCATACACTGGCCACAAAAACTACATTTTATCTTACTATTTATCATTTGAAACAAAATAATGTACTATGTTAAAATACGATATTTTTAATTTTTACCAGCTCCAAAAGGAACTGGTGGAGGTAGAAACTGGAGAGCACTGTTGTTACACATCTCCCTGGAGATTAGAGAACCAACAGTTATAACAAGTACAGAACCTTCCTGTGTTTGTGTTCAGTCATTATAGAAGCTAGGTAACACATAATAGACCCTGTGACTTAGGCACCTTATACATTATCATTTAATTCTCATAACAACCCAGTGCAACTGAGATTGAGTCCCCCATTTTTCAGATAAGGAAACTCAGGCTCAGAGAGGCTAAGTAACTGGTCAAGGTCATACAGTTAGGAAATGGAAGTACTGAGACTCAAGTCCACATGTCTTAAAATCCCACGCTTCTTGATACTAAGAGTCCTTGAATGCTTAACAGGTATATATTAAACATCTTCTGTATGCACTTGGCTAGACAGAGCTCTGACCCAAGAAACACAGTCACTATTCCAAGGACTTAGAATTTCCTCTTTAACACTTTGTCGAATGTCTATTTCTCCTAACTCCTCAACTAGATTTTAGAGCTCCTCAAAAGAGCTGTAGTAAAAAGAGAAAAACAAAGAGCTTTGAGTCAAAGTCCTGGAAAAATTCTGGCTTTTTCCCACTTACATAAATTAACAAGCTGGATTCTTCATCAGTAAAAGGGTTGTGGATTAAGTAACATATATGAAATTGCTGGGAAGAGTGCCTGGCGCACAGTGGATACTAAATAAATGTTAAGGAGACATGAATATTCATTTACAGCCTTCACAGAATGCAGACCCAGAACTCAAACTTTTTATTTCACCAATACTCTGATTCCTCCAATGGCCTCTTCGGGATTCAAAGATTCCACTCATCACCACTCTCTCTATCCCACCCATCTACACTACATACCACTTAACATTCAAAGCAGAAAAACGAACATTCTGTATCTTCTTTATACCATGGTCTTTTAGAGTAGTGGTCTCCAAAGCAGAATGCACATAACACACTTAAATGTCCCAATCACAGGCCTGCAAATCCTACAACTTGAGATTAATAAGGAATGTGAAATTTAGCTCTCCTAAAGTTTAGCAACCCGTATTAATATAAGGACTGTGATAGACGTACACTATTTATTTCAAAAAGAAAAATAAAAAGGATACAGATGTTGAGAGCAAGGATTCAAATTCTTACTAATGGAGGCATGATTCAAATATGTTTGGGACTTCCCTGGTGGCGCAGTGATTAAGAATCCTCTGCCAATGCAGGGGACATGGGTTCGAGCCCTGTTCCGGGAAAATCCCACGTGCCACGGAGCAACAAAGCCCGTGCACCACAACTACTAAGCCTGCGCTCTAGAGCCCGCGAGCCACAACAACTGAGCCTTCACGCCACAACTACTGAAGCCCGCATGCCTAGAGCCCATGCTCCACAACAAGAGAAGCCACCGCAATGAGAAGCCCACGCAGCGCAACGAAGAGTAGCCCCCACTCACCGCAACTAGAGAAAGCCCGCGTGCAGCAACAAAGACCCAATGCAGCCAAAACCAAAAAAATAAAATAAATAAATTTTTTAAAATAAATAATAATTTTTTTAAGAAGAAAAAGAAAACAAATATAAGTTTGGAGACAACTGCTTTACAGCCACAATTGTATCATTAGTTATGGTTAAATTCAATGTGGGAACGATGATATACAGTATATTGTATTTTTATTAACACTGAACACTTCACAAATGGGCCGAGCAATTTCGCAGGTCTGTGCCACCAATCCTTAAGTTGCTCCTTCTGCCTAGATACGCACTAGCACGTAACTCCTACACTTCTCCTATACATTCATCTCACCATGGAGTCTTTACAGATCCGCACAGTGACAGGTGGTTAGTAATCACTACAAATCTAAAGCTACAAGGTTCTAAGTCAAATTATAATACAGGGCCAATGTAAGGAAAAATTTATGTACCTTTCTCTTGCTCTAAGACATAACTTCATTAAGAATAAAACAATCTTGGGCTTCCCTGGTGGCGCAGTGGTTGAGAGTCCACCTGACGATGCAGGGGACACGGGTTCGTGCCCTGGTCCGGGAGGATCCCACATGCCGCGGAGCAGCTGGGCCCGTGAGCCGTGGCCGCTGAGCCTGCGCGTCCGGAGCCTGTGCTCCGCAACAGGAGAGGCCACAACAGTGAGAGGCCCGCATACCGGGGAAAAAAAAAAAAAAAAGAATAAAACAATCTTGAGACCTCCCTGGTGCTCCAGTGGTTAAGACTCCGCACTCCCAATGCAGCAATGCAGGGGGCCCGGGTTCAATCCCTGGTCAGGGAACTAGATCCCACATGCTGCAGCTAAGATCCCGCATGCCGCAACTAAAAAGGTCCCGCACGCAGCCAAACTCTAAAAAAAGAATAAAACAATCTTATTTACGATTACACTCCCCTCCGCACCTACTGGAAAAACATTCCTCTAGGCAACTTTTGATCAAAAGGCATACACTGTATTTAATATGCACTAAATTGATTTTCCTTGTAAATCTACACTTAAACCATTCCCCCAAAAAAGTATCCCGCACAAAAAAGGACATTAAGTGAATGTGTATTTATTTTGAGCCCTAAACCCCTAAATTCCCAACAACTACTGTAACGGTGTTGTAACTCTACTTGAATTATGGTGCAGAAACTAAACCAGTGACTCCTTAGAGAATCTCCTGATTTTAAGCACAGAACTTGGAACTTAGAAATTGTTCTAATATCCTACCAAAAGTATATTAAAGTGAACACTTTGGAAATAGAAAACTAAATATATTTTCACTTGCTTGCACTGAATTCCCTCTCTTGGCTATGCCTTGATAAGAAGTTATCATGCAACAACTGTAAATGTACCTCACCTATCTGTACCCACCCCCACCCCATGCATCAACACAAGGGAGCCTTGGAAAGGCCTGAGAGCTCCAGCTGAACTGTGGAAACGATCCAAACTCGTATACTCACAATCGCTTTTTTAACAATGACGTGTGCAGAGGGGGGAAAAAATAGAGGTTTTTACAATATACCTTCCATAATACCTCACAGCTACTTCACAATGACCCTACTTCTCCACTTGATTAGTTATTAGTAATCAACCCTTAGTCAAAGGTAAAAACAAAGGGCTATGGAATTGTTCATCATTTCCTCTTAAGTCTCTTAAAGGCAGTGTTCTTAAAATTCCACATTCATGATCTCATTGAAAACTCAGGGCTGAATTAACTTGCCTCACGTCACATCAGAACCACCACACTGTACAACTCCAGGAAGCAGCATTTGCATTGTGTTTGATGGGAATGCCATCCCTAGCACAACAGGAAGGGAGCTGTGCAATGAAGCGGTCTGGGTCACACCACTAGTAAGCAGTGGAGGTGAAGCTCAAAACTCTGCTGTGACTGAGGAGGAAGAGCACACGCCCCCCATGTTGGAGGATGGACAATTAATCATATAATAAAACAAAATTCTCTTGTTATAATAAGCCAGTTATCAGCTTTGTTGGTGAAGGAAGGGAGGGAGTGAGGGAGGGAGAAGTCAGTAGACAATGACCACTGAAGAGAGAAGCAAGAAGAAACTGTAAGAAGAAAACCTTACTGAAGACTCTGCCTCTGATGAAGCTGCACATCTTCAGTGGTAGGAGGCAGTAACAAGAGAGAGATCTATGGGGCACAGAGGAATCAGGTGGTTCTGTTTTTCCCATCCACCCCACTGCTGCCCTTGCAAGACCCCAAATGAGTTTTATAAAGAATGACTAGCCAGCATTCAGGTTAAAATGACACTTGCACCTAGAGTAGGAAAAACTATAAATTATGCATCAGTCTCCGCATTCACCTGCCCCCACTTGTAACTTTGAAAGGATTCATTTATTTCAAAATTAGAAAACTGATCTGAGTAAAAAAACCTCATTAAAATATATGGCTTGGAAATATTTAGAATCTACTATTACAAGAGCTTATTTTCTTAACATGCAAAGAGTATTTACAAGTCACTTTAAAAAAAAAAATGTTTTAAAAGGATGACCAACCCAACAGAAAAGTGGGCAGTGACATACGGATGCCACTACTGTTACCCAACCAGCAGCCACTCCACCCCCCACCCCACCCCCACCAACTTGTTCTTGCTGTCAGAGGCCACCTCCCATTATAAGGCCTCAGAGGAACAGATGTTGGCTTTCCCGGCCTCACTTGTACCTACAACAGGAATACATGGCCAATCACAGCCAAGAGGATCCAAGGGGAAATCTGCTGAGAGCATCCAGGAAAGGTTTTTGTTCCAAATAAAATAGACGTACACGAAGAGATAGACCACATCTTTACGGCGCTGGTCACATGGGCTACCAGAAACGTTAACATCACTCCTCTCTTCTTCTCACATCTCACACCCGACTCCTTTCAGATCCTTTCAGCTCTACCTTCAAAATATATACAGAATCACTTCTCTGACGTCTATCTTTTTCCAAAATACCTCTCACCTGACTGCTTGCAATATTTTCGTAACTACCAAGCCTGCTTCAGCCTTTATTCCCTTCATCCTAGTCTCAACACAGCAGCCAGCATGAACCTTTCAAAGTCTTAGTCAGATAAGGTCTGCCCTCTGCTCAAAAGCCCCCAAAGGTATCTCATCTCACCGGGAATAAAAGCCAAAAGATCTCACAATGGTCTACAAGGCCCTGCACGCTCTGACTTCCTGCCCCCCCTCTCTGCCAGCCATCACTCAGCTCTGCCACCCGCCCCAGCTCTCCTTCCAGGTCTTTGAAGGCGCCAGCTCACTCCTGCCCCGGGCCTGTGTGCTCGGGAGAGGCCCTCTGTCTGAGATGCTCTTCCACCGTACCTCTTGCCCTTGCACTCCTACTACCTTTGAGACTCCACTCAAAGGTCACTGCATTGAAGCCTTCCCTGATCACGTCATTAAAATAACCCAATTCAGCCTCGCCCTTCCCCCTGCATTGCTTTATTTTTCTCCGTAACACTTAACATTGGGCCTGGAATCAGGCCGCAGCCTCACCGCGCCCGCCGCCTCCGGACCATGGACCCCCCGCAAAGTGAGCGAGCTTCGAGCCTTCACGAAAATGTGCAAGCAGGACCCAAGCGTTCTGCACACGGAGGAAATGCGCTTCCTGAGTGGGTGGAGAGCATGGGGGGTAAAATACCACCTGCTACTCATAAAACTAAATTGGAAGAAAATACCAAGGAAGAAAAAAGATAGTAAGAAGGCGGAGGAAAACATAAAGACAGATGAACCATCAAGTGAGGAAAGTGATCTAGAAATTGACAATGAAGGTGTGACTGAACCAGACACTGATGCCCCTCAAGAAATGGGAGATGAAAGCGTAGAGATAACTGAGGAGATGATGGATCAGGCAAATGATAAAAAAGTAGCTGCCACTGATGCCCTAAATGATGGTGACCTACAGAAATCCATTGACTTGTTCACAGATGCCATCAAGCTAAATCCTCGTTTGGCCATTCTGTATGGCAAGAGAGCAAGTGTCTTCATCAAATTACAGAAGCCAAATGCTGCCATCCGAGACTGTGACAGAGCTATTGAAGTAAATCCTGATTCTGCTCAGCCACACAAGTGGCGAGGGGAAGCACACAGACTTTTGGGCCACTGGGAAGAAGCTGCTCATGATCTAGCCCTTGCCTATAAGACGGATTATGATGAAGATGCTAGTGCAATGCTGAAAGAAGTTCAACCAAGGGCCCAGAAAATTGCTGAACATCGGGGAAAGTATGAGCAAAAACGTGAAGAGCGAGAGATCAAAGAAAGAACAGAAAGGGTCAGGAAGGCTCAGGGAGAACACGCAAGAGCCCCGAGGGAGGAAGAGGCCAGAGGACAATCACGGGCTCAGTGCGGCTCTTTTCCAGGTGGAATGGGAGGGGGCATGCCTGGAATGGCAGGAATGCCTGGGCTCAATGAAATTCTTAGTGATCCAGAGGTTCTTGCAGCCATGCAGGATCCAGAAGTTATGGTGGCCTTCCAGGATGTGGCTCAGAACCCGGCAAATACGTCAAAATATCAGAGCAACTCAAAGGTTATGAATCTCATCAGTAAACTGTCGGCCACATTTGGAGGTCAAGCATAATGCCCTTCTGACAAATAAAGCCCCTGCTGAAGGAAAAGCAACTTAGATCACCTAATGGATGTCGCAATAATACAAACCAGTGTACCTCTGACCTTCTCAGGAAGAAAGCTAGGGTGCTTTGAAGATAATCCCTACCCCTCTGCCCCAAATGCAGCTGAAACATTTTTACAGTGGTTTGCCATTAGGGTATTCATTCAGATAATGTTTTCTTCCTAGAAATTAAAAACTTTAAACAATTTTTAAACCTTAAAAATATTTAAAACAAATTAAAATGGTGTGTTAATTACTACATTTTTCTTTACTAATCATTTTTTTTTCCTTTGAATTAATTAGGCAAGGAAGATACTTCAGTATGGAAGGTTTATTGTTCAAGTTTGAGTGAAATAAAGATTTATTAGTGGGAAGATCATTTAAGTAGATAAAGTTTGAGTTGGATATATGGTCACTGAAGCATTTTGATTTGTCTTTTTAATTGCTTTATTATTATTATTTTTAATGATTTGCTTTCATGAAACTACTGAGACACCAGTATTGCAGTAGGACCTGGGTAGGGACTGGAAGTACTTGGCAGGGCAGCAGCAATCTTACTACATTTTCCATAATGTGTACCCTTGTGCAGATGCATTTAAATCTTACACTGTGGTGAAGGCATGATTTTTATACTGCTGCAGTAAAATTGGATTACTTAGTTCTGTTCTTGTCTGATATCTAAAATAAATGTTTCATATTTCCACATTAAAAAAAAAACACTTAACATCTTACTGAACATTCTACTTCCTTGCTTGCCTCCTCCCCTACCCCCACCAAACTGTAAGCTTTCAGAGGGCAGTAAACATGGCCTGTTTTGCTCACTGCTGTTATTTCCCATAGCTACAGACTACTCCTGGTAAATTATAGGTGTTCAATAATTATTTAAGTGAATTATTGAAGTGAATATTCAACAAGCTGAAGATTTTTTTTAACTTTATTGAGGTATAATTGCTTTACAATGTGTGTTAGTTTCTGCTTTATAACAACGTGAATCAGCTATACATATACATATATCCCCATATCTCCTCCCTCTTGCATCTCCCTCCCACCCTCCCTATCCCACCCCTCTAGGTGGTCACAAAGCACGGAGCTGATCTCGCTGTTCTACGCAGCTGCTTCCCACTAGCTATCTATTTCACATTTGGTAGTGTATGTATGTCCATGCCACTTTCTCACTTCACCCCAGCTTACCCTTCCCCATCCCCATGTCCTCGTCCATTCTCTAGGTCTGCGTCTTTATTCCTGTCCTGCCCCTAGGTTCTTCAGAACCTTTTTTTTTTTTTTTTACGATTCCATATACATGTGTTAGCATATGGTATTTGTTTTTCTCTTTCTGACTTACTTCAATGCGTATGACAGACTCTAGGTCCATCCACCTTACTACAAATAACTTAATTTCGTTTCTTCGTATGGCTGAGTAATATTCCACTGTATATACGTGCCACATCTTCTTTATCCATTCATCTGTTGATGGAAAGTTAGGTTGCTTCCATGTCCTGGCTATTGTAAATAGTGCTGCAATGAACACTGTGGTACATGACTCTTTTTGAATTATGGTTTTCTCAGGATATATGCCAGTAGTGGGATTGCTGGGTCGTATGGCAATTCTATTTTTAATTTTTTAAGGAACCTCCATACTGTGCTCCAGAGTGGCTGTATCAATTTACATTCCCACCAACAGTGCAACAGGGTTCCCTTTTCTCCACACCCTCTCCAGAATTTATTGTTTATAGATTTTTTGATGATGGCCATTCTGACCGGTATGAGGTGATACCTCATTGTGGTTTCGATTTTCATTTCTCTAATGATTAGTGACATTGAGCATCCCTTCATGTGTTTGCTGGCCATCTGTATATCTTTTTGGTAGAAATGTCTACTTAGATCTTCTGCCCATTTCTGGATTGGTTTGTTTGTTTTTTGAATATTGAGCTGCTTGTATATTTTGGAGATTAATCCTTTGTCAGTTGCTTCATTTGCAAATATTCTCTCCCACTCTGAGGGTTATCTTTTCATCTTGTTTATGGTTTCCTTTGCTGTGCAAAAGCTTTTAAGTTTCACTAGGTCCCATTTGTTTATTTTTGTTTTTATTTCCATTTCTCTAGGAGATGGGTCAAAAACGATCTTGCTGTGATTTATGTCATAAAGTGTTCTGCCTATGTTTTCCTCTAAGAGTTGTACAGTGTCTGGCCTTATATTTAGGTCTTTAATCCATTTTGAGTTTATTTTTGTGTATGGTGTTAGAGAGTGTTCTAATTTCGTTCTTCTACATGTAGCTGTCCAGTTTTCCCAGCACCACTTATTGAAGAGGCTGTCTTTTCTCATTGTATATCCTTGCCTCCTTTGTCAAAGATAAGGTGACCATGTGTGCGTGGATTTATCTCTGGGCTTTCTGTCCTGTTCCATTGATCTATATTTCTGTTTTTGTGCCAGTACCATACTGTCTTGATTACTGTAGCTTTGTAGTATAGTCTGAAGTCAGGGAGCCTGATTCCTCCCAAGCTGAAATTTAAAAAGCAGGAAAGGGGACAGCATCTGGGTCCTTGATAATTTCATCAGGCTACTGAAATACCCCTGGACTCTGGTCATAGGAAGTGAAATCTGACTCATTTCAGCCATTTTTAATTAAGGTTTTTGTTATTTGAAGTCAAAAGGTACCTGGTACAGGGCATAGGTAGGCGATTTGCAAAAGAAAAGAAATGCTAGTGGCAAATACACTCAATTTAACTCAATCATAAGACATGCAAATTAAAATAACCATGGAATAATATGTCACCCCAGCAGAAACATAAAAGCTTAATACATGTATATCCCAATTCACTCACTAAAACACTAGTGGTATTTACTATTTCTTTAACTTTACACATGAACATACAATTCATAAGAGTGTGATATTCCATTGCCTGTATTTTTTCCCCATGCTCTGAATGTTAGACAGACTGTTCACTCCTGACCAGTAATGTAAATTATATTTACTTAACTTAACTCTGATGAAGTACTTACTCTGCCCTGGCCATGTGCTATCCACTTTTACATGCATTATTTATTGCCCACTACAACCCTACAAAATATGTACTATTGTTATTCCAGGTTTTTAAATATTTATTTATTTACTTATTTATTTGCTGCGTTGGGTCCTCATTGCTGCGCACAGGCTTTCTCTAGTTGCGGCAAGCAGGGGCTACTCTTCATTGCGGTGCGCGGGCTTCTCATTGCAGTGGCTTCTCTTGTTGCGGAGCATGGGCTCTACGCACATGGGCTTCAGTGGTTGTGGCATGCAGGCTTCAGTAGTTGCGGTTCTTGGGCTCTAGAGCACAGTCTCAGTAGCTGTGGTACACAGGCTTAACTGCTCCACGGCATGAGGGATCTTCCCGGACCAGGGCTTGAACCCGTGTCCCCTGCATTGTTAGGTGGATTCTTAACCACTGCATCACCAGGGAAGTCCTGTTATTCCATTTTAAAGTTGATGAAACTGAGCTATGAGAAAGACCAGTGATCAGCCCCAAATCAAGTAGCAGCTTAATTATAAGGCTAGAATTTGAACCTAGGCAGTTTAACCACCAGAAACCAACAAGCAGAGCTTCCTCCCAAACTGAATGTGTTCTGCAACACACTGACTCCACCTGCACCTCTCTTTCTGCCACTTATTTTGTGTTTCTGTTTTGACCCATAATGACTGAAAAAAGGTATTCAAGTGACAGTGCCAAACTTATCAGAAAGATACACTCTGACAGAAAAAGAAGATAAAAATGAAAAGACAGTCAAAGATTGGTAGAAGTCCTTTGTCTCAGTTTTCTCCACTGAAAACACTGGAGATGTAACCGTATTTACTTTTAGATTGTTGGTAATGACTAAACAGATTAATACAGCACATGTGACACATTTAGGATAGGATACATTAAACAATGAACAGTCTTTATGTTCATCATTATCATAATTATGATGAAAGGCTTCATAAATGTCACCGAAGTTAGAAGGACTGACCAACAACTATATGACTGGTAGCTGGAAGAAACGAACTATGGCCAGAGACATGTTATGACTTCGGAGATACAAAAAAGAAAAGGATGAGGGCTGATTTTCATTCTGGGAACAGAGTACTTAGGTGACTTAGTAAAGAAAAATTCTATTAGAACTACAACTCCCATTTTCAGAACTGTATGCCCTGTCCCCCCACCCCAGCCCCACCCAGCGTATGTTGCTGGCAAGGATGCGGGGCGGGGGACGACAGACACATACTCTGTGTGGGAGTCTAAGTCAATACTCCATTTGTGGAGGGCAATCGGCCAGTAACTATCAGAACCTGAAACACAAGTACTCTTTAATAAGACATCTCTACATCTAGGAATTTACCTTCTAAAATATGCCAACAAGTAAATCTATACAAGCACAAGGATGTTCACTACAAAGATAACAATAAAACTGGAAATCAACTAAATGACCATCAATAAGGGAATGGTTAAATAAATCAGGGTACTCCAATCTAGTTTACAAACCCATTTTTCCACTAGGCTCTCTAATAATCTAAGTGACACTACTATCCACCCAAGCTGCCGAAGCCAAAATTCTAGACAACAGCTTTACTTCTCTTTCTCATACTCCCCTCATCAAATCCTTTAGCAGACCTTATCACAGTAGCTTTCAAAACACATATAAAATCTAATCACCTTTCTCCTCTGTCACAAGCCTACTCAAAGCCATACCTGCCAAGATTACTTCTATAGCTTTGTTGGTTTAAAACCCTCCAATGGCTTCCACTGCGCTGAGAATAAAGTTCCTGCCCCTTACCATAATCCTGCCCTTAGCATGCAGGGCATCACGTGATCAGGCTCCTGCCGGCCTCTCAGATGCGATCTCGTAAGCTCTCCTGAATGTCCAGTAACACCAGCCTTTTATTTTGAGAGGTAGGAGGGTCCCTGGAGCATCACACACTCATTCTTGTTTTGGGGGCTTCACAATGAACCGTGTTCTTCTGAATTTTCTCATAACTGCCTCCACTTCACCCACGTCTATTTCAATATCATCACTTCAACAAGACCTTCCTGACAACCTCACTACACGCATTACTGTCTCTCAGAACCATTAACAGACACTCTCAATACCATTACCACAGTTTTATTTTCTTTATGGTACCTCTCACTGTCTGAAATTAATGATAAGGAATACATTTATTTTGTTCATCTCACTACTGAAGTATTTGTCCAGTGAAAGAAAGGGCTTGATCTCCGTTGTGTACCACTGAATCCCCAGAATCTAGAACACTCCTGAACACTCCTTGGCATAAGCAAAGCCCTTAATTTGCAGCAGCTGGATGAATATTAGGCAGTTTTTGAAAAGAATGATATTGATGTATATATGCTAAAACAGAAAAATGTTCAAGATAAACTAAGTGACAAAAGAAAATCACAAAGCAACACATATAAAATGAGGGGACTTCCCTGGTGCTGCAGTGGTTAAGACTCTGTGCTCCCAATGCAGGGGGCCCGGGTTCAATCCAGGGAACTAGATCCCACAGCCCGCAGTTAAAGATCCCACATGCCGCAACGAAGATCCCACAGGCGGCAACGAAGATCCCGCATGCTGCAACTAAGACCTGGCACAGCCAAATAAATAAATTTTTTTAAATACATATAAAATGATCCCATCTGTGTGAAAATGAATGTAAGCACATTATGTAAAAATAGAAAACATATATGCATAGCAAGAGTCAAGAAGGATACAAGATAGAGTTCACAATAATTCTCTCTGAAATACAGGGCAGAAGACAGGGGAAAAAGGCCTTACACTATTTAATTAATCATACTCTCCTGAGCTATCTGAATATTTTCACCAGCAGGTATCATATTCATAACTTTTTTGTGACAGTTTTCCTATTCCTCCACCTGTTGTAAAAGGCCCAACACACAAAGTGAGTACTCTCTTTTCTAAACACCCAGAACACATATACAACCTAAAGCTCCCATTATATATCTACAACCTAACACATTCTGAAACACTGGATAAAATACACATGTGAATATTAGCTTTGGTCTAGTCCAGCTTAAAAGCTGAAGGAGAATCTCTTGGTTCAAATAGCAGATCAAACATACACACATTATCTCCTTTCAATAAAAGCCCACTGAAATAGTATTAAAAAAATTTTTAAGGAAAAGAATTATCATTTAAAAAATAAAATAAAATGGAGAGATCTTTTCTTTAAAAAAAAAAGAATCATCGTCTGGGGAAGGAAACTGGGGAAAAGAGTAGGGGGAGGGTTGGCACTCTGGGGTAAAACAATGGACTCCTAAATGTCAGAATACAAAGGGTTATCAACTTCAAGCTAATCATTAATTCCCACCAAGAACTCACCATGAGCCCTTCTACTAGGTCTTAAATATGAGTGACAAGGATCAGCAGATGTATGATTAAAAACCCTACAACATAAATGAGACCAAGATAAACAACAATTACCCTAGAGCAAACAGATAAGAGGAGGGATGATGACTTAAAAAAAACCTCTATTAACATTTTCAAAGAGATTCAAGAAGATTATGAATCCATAAAATAGAAAAAGGATGCTGGGCGTGGGGGGGGGGGTGGAATTCTTGAAAATTTAAAATATGACTGCTTAAGTAAAATTACAGAGTCTTAGAATAAAATAGAGGAAATGCCCAGAAAAACAAAAGGACAAAAAGATGGGGGTGGAGGAGTGAGCATGAATACATAAAGCCCAATAACCAACTAAAAGGAATTATAAAGAGAATTAAAGCAATAATAGGAAAATTTCCCAAGAATTAAAAAAATGAGTCTTTAGTTTAATAATAATGGAAAAGAACCACCTCTAAACATCTTTGAGAAATTTCTTTTTAAAAAGGACAGAAAGAAAGCTCTAAGGAGCTTCCACAGAGGAAGATAAAACACATCACCCACAATGGAACAAGAAACACACTGTATCAGACTTCTCAACAACAACAATGGATACTAAAAGACATTGGAGCAATGCAATCAAAGCTTTGACGGAAAATAATTTTCAACTTAGTTTGGCTTGAATAAAAATAACACCAGTCAACTATAAGGGTTAATGAAGACTTTTTCAGATATGCCAGAATTCAAAACTGTATCTTCCACATATTCTTTCTAGAAATTTCTGTGAGGGATGTACTGCATTAAAACAAGGAAGTAATTCAAAGAATAAAGATCCAATAAGAGCAGAGCCAAAGTGCAAATGCAGTGATGCAAAGTCCAACAAAGTGATGCAAAGAACAACATGTAACAGGTCTAGATAACATCTTGTCCATAATAAGGAAAAAGACTAGGAGAAGCCTTTCCTCAGGGGGAAAAGTACTCACATACATAAAGTAACAACAATAAAAACAAGCAGCCAGTGGTTGAGAGTCCGCCTGCCGATGCAGGGGACACGGGTTCGTGCCCCGGTCTGGGAAGATCCCACATGGTCTGGGAAGATCCCACATGCCGCAGAGCGGCTGGGCCCCTGAGCCATGGCCGCTGAGCCTGCGCGTCCGGAGCCTGTGCTCCACAACGGGAGAGGCCACAACACTGAGAGGCCCGCGTACCGCAAAAAAAAAAAAAAAAAAAAAAAATAGCATGGAAAGCTGATAACATGGAAGAAAGAACAATGACAAATAAGACAGGAAAAAAGGCAATTACAGACTCAAAAACCAAGAACCAATACAGGAAATGTAATTGTACTCTCCTCTGCTGTGAACAATATTTATACCATCACAATAATGTAGAAACTATTCATCAATTTCCAACTATTAAAACCAAGTCACAGGCAAACAGTATAAATGTTCTCAACCTTGACAATGCCAAAGTAGAAATGACAGACATAGGGGCATAAAGGGGAAAGGAAAGGTGAAGAGAAAAGTAGAAGCAGTAATAGCTTCAATTTTACTCCTGGGAATCAAGGTAGACAATCTATATTAACATGAAGAAAAAGTCTATTATATTACATAAATTGCAAAGAGAACAGGGAAATTAAAAGTGATACAGCTATTGGGTAAGTAGAAAAAATGAACCAAATCCTCATCTATCAGAGCAGAAATCAATGTAAAATTGATAAATCATAAAATAAGCTTATTATTTAGTCACAAAAACCACACAAATAATTTAAAGTTTCCTTTGGAGAATGGCACTAAGCAGTGAGGAAGGGTTGCTGACCTTTATTATAAGCAACTAGATATCTGACTTCTAAATTTTTCACTGGACTTAAGAAAAAAACACCAAAGAATACTGATCTCTTCATGAAAACACAATTCATAACACATCCTGCCTACATTTTTCCCTACAATGTAATAGATAAAACTTCTTTTTCCTAACATTCCTGAGTGCCAGGTTGAATAAATTTTGAAGCTTTACCACCATCTTTAGAGGTATTTACAGACAATGTAATAATTCAAGTTACAGGATGTATATATTACTATCATCAAAATTATTGGACCATCACTCCATATCAAAGTAAAATGTAACTACAGATTTACTTTACATTACTTTAACCAAGCCAAAACATCCGCATTTATCCATGGTTTCTCAATTTTAATAATTATTTTACCAAAAATATGGAAATGTATCTTTAACACCTTTTTTCTAGATTGCTTTAGGTTTTATTGGTGTTAGTAGTATACACAACAGCATTTCAAGTTCAACAGACCTAAATTTACTTCAGTTTTCATTCCATCTTTTCCTTTGTCCTTTTTACTTTTAGATAATATAAAGTTTATTTAATTATTTATTTTTAATCTGCCAGATCTGAAAAGGGAAAAGTATTTCTTGAAGTCCATACATAACACAAGATGAAAAAAGGACCAAGTTATTATTTATTACTATTCAAAACATTATGCAAAACCATAGAGCCAAATATAGAGATAAGACCAAATTCTAAGAGAAACACAGCCCATTCTAACCCATGATGGAAGATTTAAGTGAGATTTCAAAAATGGCTATAGGAAAATGCTAAATAAGCCATTAGTTTTCCCACATTAAAAAAGGCTTTTGTTTTCTGGGGGTTTTTCTTTTGTTCTGTTTTTCTCTTTTTACTGTTCTTAGAGGTGGTGGCTTCTTTTCTGTAAGGAGAAGGCAGCTGAAGGGGAATGCTACAGCATTACAGTTTATGGTGTTTACCATTTGTTTAACAATATTCTACTCAAGAAACAGCTTTTTTAAAAATAAAACATCTAAAAACAAACTGGGATTAACTTCTTCAAAATGCAAGTTACACTGTGGGGAAGCTTCCACATGATGACCACATTTTTCTTTAACATCACAGAGTGTCATCAGTCCCAGTTAAACAGCATAAATGAATGCACTTGTTTGTAGGAAGAACAGTTCACATTCCACTTCACCACTAAGAGCCAAATGGCTGTGATGGAACAAGGTGAGTGCATCACACATCATATTTCAGCTAAGTCACACTTTTCCGTTATCCATGAAATATAAAAGCTAAGAAACATTTAAAAATCATTTACTAAACTCCTCTCAAATCAAAATATAGGAAGCTATTGCATAATTTGACACTTCAGAGAAATTACATTTTTGTTATCATTAAATTGAAGCAAAGAAAAAATGGTTCATTGTTCTTTAATAAGGCATTAGGTAGCTTAGAAAGGACGGACTTGGCTATATGACACTAGTCTTGTATTTATTTTACATTTTGCATATAGGTCTAGATGTTAAAAACATATGTGCAGTGGACATATATACACTACCAAACATAAAATAGATAGCTAGTGGGAAGCAGCAGCATAGCACAGGGAGATCAGCTCGGTGGTTTGTGACCACCTAGAGGGATGGGATAGGGAGGGTGGGAGGGAGATGCAAGAGGGAAGAGATATGGGAACGTATGTATATGTATAACTGATTCACTTTGTTATAAAGCAGAAACTAACACACCACTGTAAAGAAAATACTCCAATAAAGATGTTGAAAATGTGTGTGTGTGTGTGTGTGTGTGTGTGTGTGTGTGTGTGTGTGTGT
>NW_020837949.1:4870453-4892047 GCF_003676395.1 Aethalodelphis obliquidens | reverse complement strand
TGTGTGTGTGTGTGTGTGTGTGTGTGTGTGTGTGTGTGTGTGTGTGTGTACGTACATATATATGTGCAGGACTTCCCCGGTGGTGCAGTGGTTAAAAATCCACCTGCCAACGCAGGGGACACGGGTTCGAGCCCTGGTCTGGGAAGATCCGACATGCCACGGAGCAACTAAACCCATGCACCACAACTACTGAGCCTGCGCTCTAGAGCCTGCGAGCCACAACTACTGAGCCCGCGTGCTGCAGCTACTGAAGCTCGTGCTGTCTAGATCCCGTGCTCTGCAACAAGAGAAGCCACCACGCTGCAACAAAGAGTAGCCCCCGCTCACAGCAACTAGAGAAAGCCCGCGCGAAGAAACGAACACCCAACGCAGCCAAAAATTTAAATATATATATATATAAATAAATATTTTTAAAAACATATGCGCATAAAGAAACTATACAACTAGAACAATCATAAGTTTATAATAAATATAACATCTTACACTGGAAACAGCAACTGTTTATTCTTAAATATACACTATGAAATAGTTAAAATTCAAATTTAAACACTTGTTAAAATACATTGTTTCCAATTCAATGGGCCTTACAGAAAATAAAACATATATTTCACTATCATTTAACTTTACTTTTAGAAAAGTAGCCAGGCAGATAAACCCACGCACATATGGTCACCTTATCTTTGATAAAGGAGGCAGGAATGTACAGTGGAGAAAGGACAGCCTCTTCAATAAGTGGTGCTGGGAAAACTGGACAGGTACATGTAAAAGTATGAGATTAGATCACTCCCTAACACCATACACAAAAATAACCTCAAAATGGATTAAAGGCCTAAATGTAAGGTCAGAAACTATCAAACTCTTAGAGGAAAACATAGGCAGAACACTCTATGACATAAATCACAGCAAGATCCTTTTTGACCCACCTCCTAGAGAAATGGAAATAAAAATAAACAAATGGGACCTAATGAAACTTCAAAGCTTTTGCAGAGCAAAGGAAACCATAAACAAGACCAAAAGACAACCCTCAGGATGGGAGAAAATATTTGCAAATGAAGCAACGGACAAAGGATTAACCTCCAAAATTTATAAGCAGCTCATGCAGCTCAATAACAAAAAAACAAACAATCCAATCCAAAAATGGGCAGAAGACCTAAATAGACATTTCTCCAAAGAAGATGTACAGACTGCCAACAAACACATGAGAGAACGCTCAACATCATAATCATTAAAGAAATGCAAATCAAAACTACAATGAGATATCATCTCACACCAGTCAGAATGGCCATCATCAAAAAATCTACAAACAATAAATGCTGGAGAGGGTGTGGAGAAAAGGGAACACTCTTGCACTGCTGGTGGGAATGTGAATTGGTACAGCCACTATGGAGAACAGTACGGAGGTTCCTTTAAAAACTACAAATAGAACTACCATATGACCCAGCAATCCCACTACTGGGCATATACCCTGAGAAAACCATAATTCAAAAAGAGTCATGTACCAAAATGTTCACTGCAGCTCTATTTACAATAGCCCGGAGATGGAAACAACCTAAGTGTCGGATGAATGGATAAAGAAGATGTGGCACATATATACAATGGAATATTACTCAGCCATAAAAAGAAACGAAATTGAGCTATTTGTAATGAAGTGGATAGACCTAGAGTCTGGCATACAGAGTGAAGCAAGTCAGAAAGTGAAAGACAAATACCGTATGCTAACACATATATATGGAATTTAAGAAAAAAAAATGTCATGAAGAACCTGGGGTAAGACATGAATAAAGACACAGATCTGGGCTTCCCTGGTGGCGCAGTGGTTGAGAGTCCGCCTACCGATGCAGGGGACACGGGTTCGTGCCCCGGTCCGGGAAGATCCCACATGCCGCGGAGCGGCTGGGCCCGTGAGTCATGCCGCTGAGCCTGCGCGTCCGGAGCCTGTGCTCCGCAATGGGAGAGGCCACAACAGTGAGAGGCCCACGAACCTCCAAAAAAAAAAAAAAAAGACACAGACCTACTTAGAGAATGGACTTGAGGATATGGGGAGGGGGAAGGGTAAGCTGTGACAAAGCGAGAGAGAGGCATGGACATATATACACTACCAAACGTAAGGTAGATAGCTAGTGGGAAGCAGCAGCATAGCACAGGGAGATCAGCTCGGTGGTTTGTGACCACCTAGAGGGATGGGATAGGGAGGGTGGGAGATGCAACAGGGAAGAGATATGGGAACATATGTATATGTATAACTGATTCACTTTGTTATAAAGCAGAAACTAACACACCATTGTAAAGCAATTATACTCCAATAAAGATGTAAAAGAAAAAAAGGAAAAGTAGCCAGGCAGGATTTTATGCCCTAGGTTTAAAAAGAAAAAGAAAATTCTACTTAGAAATCAGGCACTGCTGCAGCTTCAATATATAATAAAAATTATTCCAAAAGAGACAGTTTATCATACTTAGCATATACTATAAGATTTTACAAGAAAAAAAGATATATAACTAATGCCAGCTGAGGTTAAATATATTAAATATTACACATAAGTATTTTAAGTATTAAATATCTCAGAATAAGTAGAAGTCTAAATATGAGTTAAATTGTAACATAATGAAATTAAACCTATACTATCATATTTTTACTTAACAGAAAGGGAACATATATTTAAATTCATCAAACAGTTTTTCTCTCAGCTTGAAACAAGTTCTCTAAAACACATTAGCTACAAAATAGTTGGGTTTTTTTCTCTTCTTCTGATCTAATTAAATTCTAGCAGAGTACCAGAAGAAATATGTTAAAATGCTGGTGAAGGGGCCAATGATTTTACTTTTTTTTTTCTTTTCTAATTATAACTGGGGGTTAAACACACATGAAGAAATATGTTGAAAATCCGCAAACCTGCCACAGAATACTTGAGTCCAAGTGTTTTTTCAGAGTTTTCAAATTACATAAATATTTCAAAATGTGTCAAATTCTTACTACGATTTAAGTATTATACAGAAGTGTATCTACTCTTACGTCCACACACAATTTACACAGAATTGGAATCAAAATGCTGAATTATTCTAGAATAGCTAATAAAACTACTTTAGAAACTAGGTAAAAAATCTTGGGAACCAAAGAGGGGGGTTAAAGATACTACTTTATTCCTATCACTCTCCTATCAGTCAAATTCCAAATTCAAAATATAAAACCTGTATGATTTGTTCTTTCCTTATTTTACAAACCCAGATTTGATTCCACGATAAAAATACATATCTCAATATCTAGTGCTATCATATTTAATGCTTTAATACAGTTAAACACATAATAGAGAAATGCAATACTTCTGTTAGTTTTGTCTTTGTTTATTTTTAACAGTAACAATCCAAGCCAAGTCATTCTCCAGAACCAGATGCAAAAATATGCTCCTCTGCAAAAGAACAAAACTTTTACCCTCAGGGCATTTGGGCTTCTGACTCTCTTTACTGTCATTTTACATTTTAGTACTTAAATCACCTTATAAAAACTGCTATCCCCGCCGGGATCAGCCATATTACCCTCCCAGATCCAACGCCACTTGATAAGAACACTTTCGGCTTCACCATCCATCCTCCGGCAGCGCGATTCAATAGGGCAGGCTCCCTGGCTCCCAACCGAGACCTGCCACCCCGATCCCACTGCAGCACCCATCCACACACAACAAAATAAATGAGCATTAAGGTTCTTTCTTGCAACTTAGCTCTGAGACTCTCCCGCCACACACACCCACCACCAAACACACACCCAAGACACACACTTGGGGAGCCTACAAGAAAGAGGAGGGGGAAGGTAGGTGGAGGAAAAAGCACGACTAGAGAAAGTAGATCCGTGCGTAGCAGGCGCCTCAAAAAGGTGGGATGGATTTCTCCAAAGCTCAGATCGGGAACCTTGCTGGAGACAGCGAACAGAGAAAGCCCCTAAGGTTAACTCTTTGCTAACCTTTTACAGGAACTTCGCCCCTACCATTTAATTTCAAATAAACCAACAAGTCCATTTTATTATTTTATATTATTTAATGAAATTTTGTTGGGAGCTGAGAATATGAAACAAAGGGAAACAAACACATTTTGCGTCACAACGTTAAAACCTTAGGTTAACCCTATGCGTAAATCTCCAAATTCTTTCTATTCTATCTGGAGTGAGGTCAAAACTGACATATTAACCCCCTAAAATGGTCTTCAACGTCTACCAAAAATGTCCTACTCAGGTCTCTCCCAAACCAGAGCCACGTTCCCCGCCCCCCGCGTTTAACAAAGGAATTTTCATGCAATAAGTCTACTTAAGATACTGCGACCATATGTTGACAAATTTTTCTTACTCCTTTTATTTATAGGTGTTTATCATGGTTTTTTTAAATATAAGTGTTTTTCTTAAACCACCTTTTCCAAGCCTCAAAACAAGCATCTGTAATTATGGACAATTACCCTCCCGCTCAATAAACAGGTCTACTTTTCCTCCTCAAACTTTCTAATCTTCTATGAAGCTGGCCAAGTGTTTTCTACTCCTGGCACTGAAGAAATAAAAAGAAACATTATGTAACTTCAGTCTACTTCTGTTGTTTTAATAAACTAGCTTAAATTATGATTTAACTGTGGTCTTGGTTACTAAAGAATTCCTATTTTTAAATAAACAAATGTTTTAAAGACTGTCAATATGGGGGAGAAGAGCAGGAAATGGGAATCAAATTCTTAACTCTGTTTCGATAAAGGCCAAGTCAAAAAATTTCTTTTTTTTTTTTTCCAGATCCGGTACCCTGTAAAATCTTACCAACTCAGAACATTGACTATAAATCATCATCTTCCATGAAATATTCTCCAAACCTTCAATGTTATAGTAATCCCACTAAAATTCAGAATAACAAAATTAAAGGAGTTAAGATTTAAGATACAACCAAGAAAGCAACCCTTCTACAAAAATGCTGATTGCATGATTGACACTTGTACACAGACAAGCCAGGCTGTCTGTGGTCAGAAGAAAACAACTAAAAAATAGAAGTCTACTCTTTCAATATCACAAAGTTAAATAATATCATTCCAAAGAATTATCTATTATGAACTTTGGAATTATGTTAAATAGTTTTAGAAGACACATGCAAAAGTTTCTATTTTTATTTCCACTGTAATGTAGGTTCAAATATGAATAAAATTCTACACAAGTTTCAATCTCAAGATTTTTATCCTAATTAAATTAAATTTACAAAAGTCTTTTAGAAAATGTATATGAAGCACAAAGATTGGTCAATGGTGAAAACTACTCAATAAGATTTAATAAAAATACTATATTTGGAGAAATCATTCCTATGATCAATTAACAGAATTCCTTCACTTCCTTTTGTGCCCTTCCATCGAAGCACAAACTCTAAGATGTTGAATCCTGGGGGCAGCAGTAGATTAATCAAGTACTACTGGCTTTAATTAACTTATCAATTCCCCTTATCCACTTTATGGCTCCCCTCACTTCCCCCACTACTTCCCCTAAAATCCTAAATATCACCTACAAAAGAAGCTATAGGCACAGTGCAGTCAAGTACCTTGAGGAAGCATATGGCTGTTCTTTAGCAGCTTACAAGTACAAATATTAAGAGAGAAAAAGTAATAAGACTTACAGAAAAATAGAATACGTGTGGCAGTAAATAAAGAAATAGAACCACCACTGCATTTATGTAATATTTAACCATTTTTCATTAAGACTATGAAGTAAGGTAACTTCTCAATATTTTCCTTTATAAAACAGAAATTCACCACTAATCCTAGGTTATTAAAAAAATATATAGGAACAATTCCATGATTAAAACTTGAAAAAGGACTTCCCTAGTGGCACAGTGGTTAAGAATCTGCCTGCCAATGCAGGGGACACCCGTTCGATCCCTGGTCCAGAAAGATCCCACGTGTCTCAGAACGACTAAGCCCGTGAGCCACAACTACTGAGCCCGCGCGCCACAACTACTGCAGCCCGCATGCCTAGAGCCCGTGCTCTGCAACAGAGAAACCACTGCAATGAGAAGCCTGCGCACCGCAACAAAGAGTAGCCCCAGCTCACCTCAACTAGAAAACTCCTGCACACAGCTACGAAGACCTAACACAGCCAAAAATAAATTTTAAAAACTTGAAGAAGTTTCTCCTCCCAGTACTGTGCGCTAATGAGACAGAGAATAAAACTGAACAGAAAAGGACAATAAATCAAATGTTTTGACTTTCCAAAAAGTCAAAAATCCTAAGGTGTTGTTATCCTAATCAACAAAATTTTTTATTAATTCTCTCCTTCTACAAAGACTTGAATAAAACCATAATGCATTAAAAGAAATAAGGAACCTAACTACACAAAAGATAATTTTCTATATAGCCAAAGGAAGCAAAATACTTAAGAGTAAATGTCTTAAAACATGTTACATAAAGAATTAATAATAGGAAAAACATTAAGAAAACCCCCCCTCCAACAAACTACGGACAAAACATGACTCAGCACATACAAGAAATACAAGTGATAAAATACAGGAATGTTCACTAGTCCTACTAATCAGGTAAGCAAAAATTTAAAACTTAAGTACTGGGCTTCCCTGGTGGCGCAGTGGTTGAGAGTCCGCCTGCCGATGCAGGGGACACGGGTTCGTGCCCCGGTCCGGGAAGATCCCACATGCCGCGGAGCGGCTGGGCCCGTGAGCCATGGCCGCTGAGCCTGTGCGTCCAGAGCTTGTGCTCCGCAACGGGAGAGGCCACAACAGTGAGAGGCCCGTGTACCGCAAAAAAAAAAAAAAAAAAAAAAAACTTAAGTACTATTTCTCAATTATTAAACTAAGAAGTAAAAAGGTTTGTATAAAGGCTTTTTTTTGTTTTGTTTTGTTTTTTTATTTATTTTTGGCTGTGTTGGGTCTGCGTTGCTGTGCATGGGCTTTCTCTAGTTGCGGCGAGCAGGGGTTACTCTTCATTGCAGTGTGCGGGCTTCTCATTGCCGTGGCTTCTCTTGTTGCAGAGCACGGGCTCTAGGCACTAGGGCTCAGCAGCTGTGGCACGTGGGCTCTAGAGAGCAGGCTCAGTTGTTGTGGCGCACGGGCTTAGTTGCTCCGCGGCACATGGGATCTTCCCGGACCAGGGCTCAAACCTGTGTCCCTCACGTTGGCAGGCGGATTCTTAACCACTGTGCCACCAGGGAAGTCCTTTTATAAAGGTTTTAATACACCATGCATGACAAAGTTCGGTGAAACTGGTCCTAACACACGTTGCTGTTGGCTCCCTTTTGGGGAGCATTTTAAGGTTATAATAAAAATAAGAGTTCACATTTAAGTAGGAACTTACTGAGTTAACAGGCACTGTTTGAAAGGCTTTCTGAACATGAACCCTCTTTATCTCTCTCAAAAATCCTATAACAGGGCTTTTATCATCATCCCCATTTTACAGATGAGTAAACAAACACAGACAGATTGAATAGCTTACACAGAGTCCAACAACTAGAAAGTGACAGAGCCAGAACCTGAGACCCAGCAATTGGACATTAGAGCCCGCTTACCTCTAAATATGTATCAAGAATCAAAATGTTTCTTTCTTTTAAATTAGCAATCCTGCTTACGGAAATCTGTCCTATAAAAATAATCCAAAATATGAAAAGGACTTTATCTACAAAAATGCTGCCAGATCATTTTATATGGCATAATAAGCAACAGTAATTATAATATTAAGAGAAGTGGAGGAACAGGGGTGATTACGGGACGTTTATGTCAGTCTACTCAATGGAAAATAAAGCACCTTTCAAAAAATTATGAAGATTAACATGGAAATTTTCTTTTACATGTTAAGGAGAAGAGTAGGCTATAAAATTCTATATATATACAATCATTAATAAAATGAAAACAAAATACGCATATGAAAAAACTTGGAAAGAAAATAGATCAAAAATACAGTGACTATGTTAGAGTGATATGAAAAGGGGTGAACTTTTATTTCTTTTTCTCCATATTCCATATTTAATGTAATAACAATTGTAAGTAAAATTTAAGTGACTGAAATAACAGATTTCTACAATTAGAAATCCACAGGTTACATGGTGACATAGAAGAAATTCAGACTCAAACTAAAAGACAACAATGTTTTGATGTTTTAGTAAGTAAAAAGATAATCTAATTATATTTCAAAAATTTTAGAAAAGAATTATGTATATCATAATATAATCCCACTCATGCTAATTTTAAACTAAACAAATTCTATTTTAACCAAAGCTCAAATTAACTCCAACCTATCACTATTATCCCAATGATCTTTACTCCAAAGAAAATGCCAAGATTTGACAGTAGCTTCTTAATAACACAGGTAGGTAAAAGTTACCATGAACTATATTAGGACTCAAAAATACTAGTATTGAGAAGTATAATGATATCTCATAAATATACATCCGATGTGAAATTTGGCAATAAAGACGGCCTAAAAACAATTTTTTAAAACTTGAAATGAGGGCTTCCCTGGTGGCTCAGTGGTTGAGAGTCCGCCTGCTGATGCAGGGGACACAGGTTCGTGCCCCGGTCCGGGAAGATCCCACGTGCCGTGGAGCAGCTGGGCCCGTGAGCCATGGCCGCTGAGCCTGTGCGTCCAGAGCCTGTGCTCCACAATGGGAGAGGCCACAACAGTGAGACGCCCACGTACCGCAAAAAATAAAATAAAATAAAATAAAAAATAAAAGAGAAATGAAGCCACAGAGAATAATTCCTTATATAAGTTAATTACTGAGGGAAAAGAGATCTACACCTTGGTGTATTTCCAGCCTTCATCACTTTTTAAAAAACAACAACAGGGCTTCCCTGGTGGCGCAGTGGTTAAGAACTCGCCTGCCAATGCAGGGGATACGGGTTCGAGCCCTGGTCCGGAAGATCTCACGTGCCGCAGAGCAACTAAGCCCATGCGCCACAACTACTGAGCCTGCGCTCTAGAGCCCACGAGCCACAACTACTGAGTCTGCATGCCGTAACTACTGAAGCCCGTGCGCCTAGAGCCTGTGCTCCACAAGGAGAGAGGCCACCGCAACAAGAAGCCCGCGCACCGCAAGGAAGAGTAGCCCCCGCTCGCCACAACTAGAGAAAGCTTGCGTGCAGCAACGAAGACCCAACACAGCCAAAGATTTTTAATTAAATAAATAAATTTATTTAAAAACACAAACATTAAGACTATGCAAAACTTTGCACTCTCTGTTTACTGAGGACACAACATTGAAAAATCACAGGCACCATGTTCAAGAAGCTCACGGGGGCTTCCCTGGTGGCGCAGTGGTTGAGAGTCTGCCTGCCGATGCAGGGGACACGGGTTCGTGCCCCGGTCCGGGAAGATCCCACGTGCCGTGGAGCGGCTGGGACCGTAAGCCATGGCCGCTGAGCCTGCGCGTCCAGAGCCTGTGCTCCGCAACGGGAGAGGCCACAACAGTGAGAGGCCCGCGTATCACAAAAAAAAAAAAAAAAAAGAAGCTCACGGTCTGATCTAACACCTCCCTCAGCTGTGTCCTGGCTAACCTGCAAAAATCCAAAACCTGAGAGCAATTCTCCGTCTCACTATTGCAACATAAGGTCTGCCACAAAAGGTCTGCCACAAGTACTTTCTTATTAATTATATCTGAAGTACTGACGTTTGTGAAAATTTACTTAAAAATAAGTTAGGGCAGTTTAAGGTTATCCCTATAACAACCTCCCTCCCACTCACATGCATTTCAACATGCTTTCTTAGGTACAGTCATGATATACACTCTGAAGTGCACATCACCCACAGTCCACTGAAATCTGATAATACTCATAAAAGAACCTTCCCTTGAATGTCATTGTCAAGTGACTTCCCACAAGAAAAAAGCGCTAATGCTGTGTTTACTTCCTAAACTATTCCCTTCGAGAACTCAGTTTTGAGGAAAAAGCCTCCATCCCCTTCTGCATCTAAGACAGGATCCTTCAGAGCACTTTATTTTCTGAGGAAACGTTCTTATTCTGCGGGTGATGAACCCCTACAAAGGTTTTATATAAGCTTCAGGGGGTCACTGAACTCTCCCCCTTAAATTATATAAAATGTGTATACCTATATTCATGTATGCATTCCTCTGTGGGAAGTGAGGATATATCCAAAGGGATCTGTAACCCAAAACAAAGATTAAGAGGCACCCAAGATTTAACTGCACCCCCACTAGGATGAACTCAGATCAGTCAGTTTTCCTTTCTTAATCCTCCTACTTAATTCCTGCCTATTTAATACTAATAAAATTGACAAACATATAAATTGATTATCATGTCAGATACCATGCTAAGTGCTTTACACACATTAATTTATTTAATTCTTACAACTCAATGAAGTAGGTATTATTATTATCCCACTTAGCAGACGAAGCAACTAAAGCCCAAGAAGTCATTTGCCAAAAGTCACATTGCTGTTCTGTTCAAAAATTGTAAAACTTCTCAAAATGAAATATACCTATTTACTTGTGTACACATTTCTCTTAACTCGTGGGTCTTTCTGTTTAGCCCTCACCTGAGTCAGACAGAAAATTGATTTTGTTGTCAAAAGACACATCTCTGTTAGGCTGCCAGTTACACAGATAGATCACTCCTGTCAAGAAAGATTTGAAAGAGGAACCTGAAAGACATTTTGTCCCAGGATAAAACTTGGTTTGGGATTTTTAAGGCAGGCATCTGATCAGTTAAAAGATTTCTGTTAGGATGTAGAGAATCCTGAAGAACCTACCAAAATATACTAAAACTAATAAGTGAGTTTAACAAGATAACAGAATATGACATATATAAAAATTATACTTCAGGAATTGAGCCCAATCTCTCTCCCTGACTGCAAAACCCCACTGTAGAGTCTCCCCTAAATAAAGTCAGCCTGTCTTTTAAAAAATGTATTTCTATATATAGTAACAATAATTTATAAATAAAATTCAAAAAATTCCATTTATAACAGCATCGAAAAGAATTAAATACTCAGGAATAAATTTAATCAAAAAAAGTACAAGATCTGTATACTGAAAGTTATAAAATATTGCTGAAATTAAAGAAGACCAAAATGAAGAGATTCATGCTACAGGTTCATCATAATCCTTATCAAAATCCCAATAGACTTTTTTTGTCAAAAATGGCAAGCTGGGCTTCCCTGGTGGCGCAGTGGTTGAGAGTCCGCCTGCCAATGCAGGGGACACGGGTTTGTGCCCCGGTCCGGGAAGATCCCACATGCCGCGGAGCGGCTGGGCCCGTGAGCCATGGCCGCTGAGCCTGTGCATCTGGAGCCTGTGCTCCGCAACAGGAGAGGCCACAACAGTGAGAGGCCCGCCCCCAAAAAAAAAAAAAAAAAAAAAAAAAAAAATGGCAAGCTGACCCTAATATTTATATGGAAATGCGTAGGGCCTATAATAGGCAAAATAATTTTAGAAAAGAAGAAAATTGGGGGAATTATACTACCTGATTTTAAAACTTACAATAAATCTACAGCAATGAAGATAGCATACTACTGGCATAACGAATGGAATACAGATTAGTGGAACATTAGAGAATCCAGAAATAAACGCACTCATTTATGATCAAGTGATTTTCAGCAAAGGTGCCATGACAACTCAGTAAGGGAAGGACAGTCTTTTCAACAAACTGCCTTGGAACACCTGTACATCCATATGCAAAATAATTAACTTGGACCATGCCTCACACCATACACAAAAATTAACTCAAAACGTATCATGGACCTTAATGTAAAAACCAAACAGCAGGGACTTCCCTGGTGGTGCAGTGGTTAAGAATCCACCTGCCAATGCAGGGGACACTTTGAGTCTTGGTCTGCAAAGATCCCACATGCCGCAGAGCAACTAAGCCTGTGCGCCACAACTACTGAGCCTGCGCTCTAGAGCCCACGAGCCACAACTACTGAGCCTCCATGCCACAACTACTGCAGCCCACGTGCCTAGAGCCTGTGCTCTGCAACAAAGAGAAGCCACCGCAATGAGAAGCCCAAACACCACAACGAAGAATAGCCCCCGCTCGCCGCAACTAGAGAAAGCCCACGCACAGCAACAAAGATCCAATGCAAAAAAAAAAAAAAAAAGATCCAATGCAGCCAACAAATAAATAAATTTATTTTTAAAAAACCAAAGTATATATGAGAGAAAATCCTAAGTGTTCTTATCACAAGGAAAAAATATTTTTTCTTTTTTCTTTTTTATCTATACGATATGAAGAATTTTCACTAAACTTATTGTAGCAATCATTTCAAAATGTACATAAGTCAAATCACTATGCTGTACAGCTTAAAATTATACAGTGCTGTATGTCAATGATATCTCAATAAAACTGGAAGAGAAAAAAACCCAGTATGGTAAATCACTTTGGGTTCTCATTCTGGTCCCTGTAACACCACAAATGGGTTATCTATACTCCCTCCATACCATCTTCCCAATTGTTATTGACAAGGTTATTTTTCTAACAAAGATACAATGCTGGGACTTCTCTGGCTGTCCAGTGGTTAAGACTTTGCCTTCCAATGCAGGGGGTGCAGGTTCCATCCCTGGTGGCGGAGTTAAGATCCCACCTGCCTCACAGCCACAAAAGCAAAACATAAAAACAGAAGCAATATTGTAACAAATTCAATAAAGACTTTAAAAAAAGATACAATGCTATTCTTCTGTAGCCATCTTCAATGGCTCCCTGTTGCCTACAGTAAAACTTCAAACTTCCCAATTTACTTTCACTTATTTACTCACAAAATGGGCTGGAGTTTCTTTCTTTTTTTCGTGAGCATTTTTCCCCACCTTTATTGAGGTATAATTCACAATTACAATTGTAAGATATCATGACGATTTGATATACATATCCATTGCGAAAGGATCCCTCCCATCTAGTTAATTAATATATCCATCACCTCACATATATGTAGTGTGAGACAGAGAATATTTCCTTTCTACTCTCTTAGCAAATTTTAATTATATAATACAGGGTTATCAACTACAGAAATCATATTGTACATTGGAACCTCAGATCTTATTCATCTTATAGCTGAAAGTTGGACTGGAGTTTCTGAAACAGCAAAAACCAGAGTCAGACACACCTGGACTTACATCCTGACTCAATCACTTACCAACTATGTGATCTTCCTGAAATTTAGCTCCTTCATGTGTAAAACTGGAACTAATGATTCTACTGATGTTACTGTTAAGTATCAAAGGAGATAACTTCTGGTGAGCACGACAAGTGCCAACCCACAACGGCCATGTGCTTAATTGTTCCTCACCTTCCCATTCCCTTCAATCAAGTTTGTTTTCATTCTTCAAGACTCAACTCAGTCTTTTATCAGTTCCCCTGCCTTAAAGTTCTTCCTTCTCTAAGCTTCCCCAGTACTTTGTGCAATCTTCCATTGTAGCATTTGTCGTTTTACATTATAGTTTGCTCCAAACTGGTAGAAACCAAGGGTAGGGATGTGTCTTATTTTGGTCTCTCCAGTGTACAGTGCACAGTAGATGCTCAGTAACATCTTCTTGGTGATTAACAGAAAACAAATAGACAACGAAACCCTGACTGAAAATAAAACATATGCTTTAAGAACTTACTTTGTGTGGGGGGGGGATAGATTTTAAGTCACCTATAATCTCACTAACATTACATAGCAATTTTATCATTTGATTCCTTCCCTCCTTTCATGCGGGTGGGAGAAAGGAAGAAAGCATGAAGTACAGTACAGAAAGAAAGAATCAAGAGCCCAAGCCCTATGCTTCCTATGTTATTTCTACCTCTGGAAAACGTTTTTTGTTGTTGTTGTTTTTTAGATTTGGCTGTGTTGGGTCTTCGTTGCTGCGCACGGGCTTCTCATTGTGGTGGCTTCTCTTTGTTGCAGAGCACAGGCTCTAGGCACACGGGCTTCAGCAGCTGTGGCACCCGGGCTCAGTAGTTGTAGTTCACGGGCTCTAGAGTGCAGGCTCAGTAGTTGTGGCGCACGGGCTTCGTTGTTCTGCGGCATGTGGGATCTTCCCGGACCAGGGCTTGAACCCATGTTCCCTGCATTGGCAGGCGGATTCTTAACCACTGGGTCACCAGGGAAGTCCTGGAAAATGTTTTTTATATTTAACAGTATTATTAAACACATCCCTTAATTAATATGTTGTAATACAACAGTCCATCAGATGGTCATATTCAATCATAGGTAACAAAACATACTCCAAAGTCAAATATGAATTTTGGGGGAACCCCCTGGCAGTCCAGTGGTTAGGACTCTGTGCTTCCACTGCAGGGGGCATGGGTTCAACCCCTGGTTGCAGAATTAAGATCCTGCATGCCCCACGGCACAGCCAAAAAAAAAAAAGTGAATTTTTGTACTAAGCTAAATGTTACTCCGCGGTATTTATCACTGCTCTTCACCAACTATTTCCAGTTCTCCCTCCAGAAGTATGGTAAGATTTCACTTCCCTGCCCTCTTGAAGTTAGATTCTACCACGTGACTTTCTCGGGCCAACAAAATGTAAACGGAACCAACATGTGTCCCTTCTGTAGTCTCCGAGAGCCAAAGCACAACCTCCCGTGTTCTCCTTTTCCGGCCTGGGCAACTGTGGAAAACAGAGATGGTGTCTCCCTCCACCTGGATGTAGGTGTTGTAGAGGAAAGCTCCCAAGCCAGCCCATGATGAACATGCAGCATGAACAAGGAATAAACCTTGCTGTCTGAAGCCACTAAGAACTGAGGTTGGTTGTTACCCCGCCATACTCTAGATCTCCTGACGTACACATAAGAAGGAGTTTAGTATTTCTCTACATCATCCCCATCTCAGCTTTAGGAATGTTCTGCACAAAGTTGGGACTCATGTCTCTTAGCACCCTTTTTTAAGTATTAGGATATTTTTTAAAGGATTAAAAAATGGTCCAAAGGTTAGCAGAAAAGTCAGATATTTTCTACCTATTTATTTATTTATTTTTACTTCTGGCTGTGTTGAGTCTTCATTACTGTGCGCGCGCTTTCTCTAGTTGCGGTGCGCGGGGGCTACTCTTTGTTGCGCAGCACGGGCTTCAGTTGTTGCAGCTCACAGGCTCTAGAGCGCAGGCTCAGTAGTTGTAGCACACAGGCTTAGTTGCTCCATGGCATGTGGGATCTTCCCAGACCAGGGATCGAACCCATATCCCCTGCACTGGCAGGCGGATTCTTAACCACAAGCCACCAGGGAAGTCCCAGAGTCAGATATTTTCAATGAAAAGATTTTAAAAACTGAAGTAACTGCACATTAAAAAGGCCAAGGTGTACAGGGGTGGTATATAAATGGTAGCATGCTAATACTCCCCTATTTACCCAAAATAATTACTTCTACTAATTCCTCTCCCCGCAGAGGCTGAAAACCAGGGACTCAGGGTTCAACAAAGCATTATAAGCAGTCACTACCAATCAATTATGAAGTCTATCCTCCATCCCAAGTGGTTCAATGTCACTGTTCTCATACATCAGAAAGCCTAGGCCTATGGAGACAGGTTGCTCAACCTGGTGGAGACTGTTGCCTGCTTCTGCAATGTCCATTCCCACCCTTGGTAACAGGGTTCTAAATCTACTCTAGTGGTGGTCACTTTGTAATGTACAGAAATACTGAATCACTGTGTTGTAAACCAGGAACTAGCATAGTGTTGTAGTTCAATTATATTTCAAAAACAAACTCACAGAAAAAGAGATCAGGTCTGTGGTTATCAGAGGAAGGGGTGGGAGAGGGGAACTGGACGAAGGTGGTCAGAAGGTACAAACTTCCAGTTATAAGATAAATAAGTGGGACTTCCCTGGTAGTCCAGTGGTTAAGAATCCACCTTCCAACGCAGGGGACGTGGGTTTGAGCCCTGGTCTGCTAACTGAGATCTCACAAGCCACGTGGTGTGGTCAAAAAAAAAAATTATAGTCGAATCTACACTGTGGCAACTATACTTTTAAATACCATTTAAATACCCCAATAATAAAAATCCATCTCTACTTCAAAATATCCTAGAGAAATGAGGGCCAGAGGGTAGGGGACAACCTCACCTAACCTATCTCAGTAAAAGAAGTTGGAAAACAATAATGATTTTTATCATTTGCATCTCAAATATTTTTTACTCTTAGAGTGTCTTAATTCACAAAATCATCTGCTTCCATTCTATATTGCTATATAACAAATCACCACCAAATCTAACAGACTAAAACAACCACCATTGTATTTATTCATAATTTTGCAGTCTGGGCTGGGCTCAGCTGACTGGTTCCTCTGCTAGTCTCAGTGGTGGTCAGTCTGTAGCCGTATTCAATGAGCAAGTTGATTAGGGGCCAGACTCGCTGAGATACTAGGATTGTTGGGCATCTCTCTTCCCACGTAGTCTCAGAATCCCTCCCTCTCTGCATGGTCTCTCCAGCAAGGTACAGCCTAGCTTCTTGCATGGTAACAGTGCTCCAAGAAGGCGGAAGTGGAAGTTCCAGGCCTTCTTAAAACTTAAGCCACAAACTAGCATAATGTCATTTTTGCTGCATTCCACTGAATCACAGGGCTCACCAAGATACATGGGGAGCTGACTATACAATAGTATGAATGCCAGTAGGCATTCACTGGGGGTCACCAATATTACAGACTACCTTCTCCCCACTTATTTACTGAACAGGTTAACACCCTAACGTATGACCTCTAGCATGCTATGATCTCTCTGGGGCTCAACTGTCTGTAAAATAAGGGGTTAGACTAAATGTTCTTGGAATTCTCGTCAGTTTTAATATTCTACAACTCTCTTAAGTACATAAGTCTAACATTAGAAAACCTTGGCCGGGATTTCCGTGGTGGTCCAGTGGTTAAGAACCTGCCTTCCAACGCAGGGGATGCAGGCTCAATCCCTGGTCGGGGAACTAAGATCCCACATGCCACAGGGCATCTAAGCCCGTGCGCTCTAGAGCCCGCACACCACAACTACTGAGCCCGTATGCCACAACTACTGAGTCTGTGGGCTGCAACTACTGAACCTGCATGCTACAACTAGAGAGAAGTTTGCATGCCACAACGAAAGATCCCGCATCCTGCAACGAAGATCCCGCGTGCCACAACTAAGACCCGATGCAGCCAAATAAATAAATATTTTTATAACAAAAAAAAAAAACCAAAACTTGGCCATGCTAACCAAATGCTTCAACCCTAGTAGAACAATTCATTGATGAGAGGTTTAAAGTAAAGAATATAGTTATTCTTTAATATGTTTCATATTGTTATTTCATATGCAACTGGGTGCTTACCCCAAACACGTGTGCATGTCATTAGGATCCCAAAAATCAGGAAATCAAGGAAGTTTTTTTTGCTAGGCTCCACTAGAGGATGACATTAAGAACAAAACGACACAAACTTCACTATGACCATCAACTATGTTGCTTCTAATGTAAATGGGAAACACTGAGATATAAAGATTAAAAGTGATCCAGTATAGGGTTTCCCTGGTGGCGCAGTGGTTAAGAGCCCACCTGCCAATGCAGGGGACATGAGTTCAAGCCCTGGTCTGGGAGGATACCACATGCTGCGGAGCAACTAAGCCCGTGTGCCACAACTACTAAGCCTGCTCTCTAGAGCTCATGAGCCACAACTACTGAGCCCACATGCCACAACCACTGAAGCCTACACACCTAGAGCCCGTGTGCTCTGCAACAAGAGAAGCCACCGCAATGAGAACCCCACGCACAATGAAAAGTAGCCCCCCGCTCGCCGCAAGTAGAGAAGGCCTGCGCACAGCAATGAAGACCCAATGCAGCCAAAAATAAATAAATAAAATAAATTTATTTTTTTTAAGTGATCCAGTATAAAAAGACATAAGAAATCATTTTAAAACCACCTAATAATACATCTCATTTAGGGAGACCTACTAAGAAAACTGTGGTCAGCAGAGGTGTAATATAAAAAGACCACTATGACAACATCCACAAGTTTGGGTAATAAAAAAAAACTTTAATAATTTTGTAATAACATTACTACACATACAGCTTCTAGGAAACACTCTTGGTTGTTTTTCATGTGTTATAATAAGAAACATTCTATAGACTTCTGCTGACTTAGCTTTTCTATCTTGTGCAGAAGGGCGATCTTTACGCCCTCACCCCCACCGTAAGTACTACATTATTCTATACCATGGTGTTTCTGGAGTGAATTGGGCACCTCATCACATGTCAGCCAATAACATTCTATGATGTCAGAGTAAGACGTGAAGATAACTGACAACAGTAGCAGTAACAGTAACAACAAATTCTCATCATACCGCCTCGTAATAGCATTTAGTTCGTGCCAGACATGGTCTAAATTCTACACATATATAAATTCACAACAACCTCAACTAGATGTACTAGTGTGACCACTTTGCAGATGAGGCAACCAAGGCACAAAAAGTTAAGTCACCTCCCAAGGTCAAATGTAGTTAGTAAGTAGTAGAACCCAGATTTGAATTCAGGTAATCTTGGCTCCGGAATCAGTGATGTCCCTAGAACTTAAGTTTTCTCATTTGTAAAACAAGATTATGGCTTTAAATTTATTGGCTTTTTGGGAACATATGTATATGTATAACTGATTCACTTTGTTATAAAGCAGAAACTAACACACCATTGTAAAGTAATTATACCCCAATAAAGATGTTAAAAAAAAAAAAAAATTTATTGGCTTTTTAAAAGTTGCATAGATCTACATATGAAAGTACGTGTACATGTATTAGGTATCCTTCCAAATCATTTTCTATAACAAAATATATACATAGTTTGGGTCTGTATGCTTTTTACAAAACAGAGTTAGTACTAAACTTACTGCTTTGTAACTCTCAGAAATTTTTTCCTCAAGTCAACAAATTTATCACAGATATTCTCCCACTTCAGTACCTACAAGTCTACCTCTCTGTCCTGATAAAAACTACATGGTATATGATCCTACAATCCCACTCCTAGGCATATATCCAGAGAAAACTCTAATTTGAAAAGATACGTGCACCCCAATGCTCACAGCAGCACTATTTACAACAGCCAAAACACTGAAGTAACCGAAATGTCTATCAACAAATGAGTGGATAAAGAAGATGTGGTATATATACACAATGAATACTACTCAGCCATAAAAAAAGAAGGAAATAATGCCAGTTGCAGCAACATGGATAGACCTAGAGATGATCAAACTGAGTGAAGTAAGCCAAAGACAAAGACAAATATCATATATCACTTATATGTGGAATCTAAAAAATGATACAAATGAATTTATTTATAAAACAAGTTAACACAACATTGTAAATTAACTATACTTCAATTTAAAATAGACTTACAGACAAAGAAAACAAATTTATGGTTACCAAAGGGGATAGCAGGGATGCGGGGGAGTGGATGATAAATTAGGGGTTTGGGATTAACATGTACACACTACTATGTATAAAACAGATAAACAACAAGGACCTACTGTATAGCACAGGGAACTCTACTCAATATCTTATAATAACCTGTAATGAAAAAGAATCTGAAAAAGAATATACACACACACATAACTGAATCACTTTGCTGTAGACCTGATTGTATTTGCAAATTAACTATACCTCAATTTAGGACTTCCCTGGTGGCACCGTGGTTAAGAATCCACCTGCCAATGCAGGGGACACGGGTTCGAGCCCTGGTCCGGGAAGATCCCATATGCCACGGAGCAACTAAGCCTGTGCACTGCAACTACTGAGCCTGCGCTCTAAAGCCAGCAAGCCACGACTACTGAGCCCGCGTGCCACAACTACTGAAGCCCTCGCACCTAGAGCCCACTCACCGCAACAAGAGAAGCCACCGCAATGAGAAGGCCGTGCACCGCCACCAAGAGTGGCCCCCGCTCGCCACAACTAGAGAAAGCCTGCACACAGCAACAAAGACCCAACACAGCTAAAAATAAATTAATTAATTTTTTAAAAAAATAAAGCTATAAAACACAGGCTGAAAAAAAAAACTATACCTCAACTTAAAAAAAAACTTAAAATAATAAAAAAACTACATGGTAGTCCACTGATGGGTATTTTGTTCTTGCCAGTTTTTCTCTACTAGTTTTCTACCTTTCTCTGGTGCCATGAGCATGTTTCTCATTTTTACGGGCTTTCTTGACCCTTTTTCCCCCATCTCCTAAGGGTAAGTAAGCATCCTAATCCTTTTACTATTTTCCACACATTCTTCATATTGTCAGTGATTTCAAGTAAATCACATTTATCCTAATCTAGCTCCTAAACTCTTCTCCCAAATCCCCAAATACTCCCAGACATTTCTATCTTGTAGACAGCTATGCCAGAAACTCAAAATTTTTCCTCTGCATCGACTGAAATCTCTCTTCCTTTCCATTCACACTACCAACAATCTACCCTCTGCCTTGATCACCTCACACAAGGACTATGCAACATCCTGTATCTCAGCCTCCATGTAACTCCTCTCTTCATATTATGACCAGGATGGTTTTCCTAAAACAGTCATCATCAAATCATCCAGTATGAATACCTACATTCAACTGTATAAAATGGACACAGAACACAAAATAATATAATAGCATTCCTGTCCTCAGGAAGACTGCAAATATATTCTTATAAAACTTTAATTTAAAAAATAAAGTAATCTAGGCATAAAGCAGAGGCTGAAGACTTGTAGTCCACTCGTGGTCCACAGATTAAACCTAGCCCACAAGCTGTAGTTCCAAATTGTGTTTTAGATGTTAATTAATAGAAAATACTTAAAAATCAAGAGATTTCACATTCAAATCCAAGTTTTGAGCCTCTGTTGAAAAACCAGAGTATCTAGAAACATCTCACAGTCTCACTTGGCAGCCATCAGCCAGAATTCTCTATCAGTTTCTCCTAAGCAAGGTATAAGGACTCCTTCAGGCTGTTTTTACCCACCATTTTCTCCCCAACCCAAGGCCTTAAAAATGTCAGCTGTCATTCAGGAGCTTACAAGCTGCATGCAGCTCATTTACATTACCTACTTGGTGGCTGTGAACAGTTTATAACGCGCGGACTCTCGTCAGCCTGGTGTTCAAGGGCCATCACAGGGCAGACCCAACCCCTGCCTTAAACCTCTGTGCTGGTCATCCCCCCACCAAGAAAACATCTCTTCCACTTCCCTCAATAACTGTATTCACTCTGCTACCCCAAATACCTTCTCACTTTCTTCTCACTTGATCTGGCTAAATCCTGTCGACCCTTCAAGGTATAATTCATGTACTGCTTCCTCCAAATCTTTGGGGACCCTTCTTGGCCACAGTGAACCTTCTTCCAGAGTTGAATGTCCATCCCAGCATATATTTAACACTTTTATGCTCTCTGACAGTGCCAAATGAAAGATCTAAAAAGTTACAGAAAAGTATTTCTCAGACTTAAACAGTTGCAGCATTTGTGCATCATACATACTTACTGTCATCACAAAATTAATAGCAGGAGCAAAGGCAAACAATCTTCCTGTCTTTTACAGGAGGTTTTTTCTAGAGAAAGTGCAAAAAAAGCTGTGTCATTCCTGGTTCTCTTGTGTTCTTAAGTCCTTCAATTCTGCAGAGTGACACTTCCAACTACAAATTCAAGATTCATCTTTGTACTAGATTTTCACACTAACCACAAGCATACATTTATGGGGGGGAGGGGAGGGG